>NC_141059.1:55617928-55860428 GCF_041138505.1 Cibotium barometz
AAATGGTCTAATGCGATTGACCCCCCAACTTATTGAAATGTTGTGGCCTACCATGACTAGATTGCATTACATTGTAATGATGACCCATCTCATTGAAGTGAATACCCATCTCATTGAAGTGAATACCACCTATTGTTTGTGATGGATTCTAAGTTCCATCCACCCTTGGTTCTTCCAAAACTACACCTTTGCCGCCCTTGTCCAAACTTCTTCCTTGCATTGAAGAGACACCATGCATAGGCATACATGGCACATTTGTTTCACCTTGATAGCTTGACCACCTTTACAAAGCATGTGAATTTGCTACATTACAAACCATCCCTGTTGAGATATTAAGCTCAGCTAGTGCTGTAGACATTCATGACCTGTTTGGGGGATAGCATTTGCACATATGCCACTGGCACGGTTGGTGAGATTATGGTTGATATGCCGTCAGTGAATGATAGGTTATGTGACAACCACTTTATAGTACTAGAGTTATGACATAGTTATAGCAGCAACTCATGTAGTCGAGTTTATATTATAGACTCCCACCATTGTATGTTATAGTAGGAGAGTACTTTCCCTTATAGTATGTACTTCTATAACTTATATGTTATAGTAGGAGAGTACTTTCCCTTATAGTATGTACTCCTATCTCTTTTATGTTAATGGTTGTAGAGAAGAGAAGAAGATATAAGAAAATTCAGCCATCCATCTCTCACTTGTGTCTTGCTCTCTTTCTCTCCCTTGCATTCTCTTTATGGTATCAAAGGTCCAGTTCATTTGAGAGTTAAAGAGGCAAGAATAAATCAAGCAAGGAAGAAGTACATAGGTAAGGATATTACCATATCTTTCCCTCTTTGATTTGGCAACACCTTCAGTAATTGTGAGACCTACAAGTATATAGGGAAGTCATTATCTCAAATTAGTTCATAGGATAGTCTATATAGGGAATTTAAGTGTTATAGGTGTTGGTGGATGTATGTGCATGTGATTGGTTCACATATAGTGACATTATAATAGGTTTATAGTACAGGGGGAAAATTTTTTGCCGAGCATTTTCCAGCGAGAGATTCCTCTAAAATGGCAATCACTTTTTTCTCTCTCTACTCTCACTCCCTTACTCTCGCACTCTCTCTCTAGGACCCTCTTTCATTCTCTCTCTCTCAATCTCACTCCTACATCCATGCTCTTCCTCTCTCTTTAAACCCCCCTGTCTTATTTTCTATCTCTTTACACCCCTATGCTAACTCCTATCTCTTGATGCAACTCAAAATTACTATATAAGGTACAAGATATACCGCTCCTCTCTCTTTCTCTCCCTCTCTCCATGCATGAAACAATTACAATAGATTATGTCATGCAAATTACAATTGATGATTCAAAATATCAATTTAAACCCTCAATATAAAACAATTACAATAGACAATGTCATGCAAACTACAATTGATGATTCAAAATATCAATATAAACCCTCCATTGCTAGAGTCTCATTCATACAATGTCAAAAGAATATGCCATGAGAATCGTAGTTTAAAAGTAGATGCCATGAGAATATAGTTCAAAATAACAAAATATTTGGCCCCATAGACCTTTGCTTCTTAAAGAACCTTGTGAGATGTAGTGTCAACTCTATCCTCAAGTAGTGTTAAAATGAGCTTGCTCAAGAGTGGCAATGAATTCATCTTTATGGATGCATCTCTGTGTAATACCATCTTGGCCTCTCTTGTGAAGAGTTCTTGGTATTGATTTTGCTAAGGGGCATCCTTGTTTATGCATCTAGCTTTATCTTGCTTGATTAGGAGGTCTCAATGGAGAACTTTAGCAAGGTAGAGGGAAGAATTATCTTCATAATTCCACTTAAGTACATGGTCAAGATAAAACAAGAGCATCGAGAAGATCATCTTTCTACTCCTAGGAGGTTCTTCATTTGGGATTTTGGAAAGTTGATTGGCATCTACATGCACTGAACCTTTTTGCACTATGATAGAGAAGTTTAATTCTAAAAGATTCAAAGTCCATCTAGTTATTCACTCGATTACACAAGGCTTGTTCACCAAATAGAAAAATGATTGATGTTGGTCTTCAGTAAAAAAGACGAACTTATTAGCCAAGAGATAGTGTAGGCACTTCTTAATTATGTATATTATGGATAACCATTCTCTATTGATAGTGTTATAATTTTGGTACTTATTCAATTAACATGGCTAGAAAAGCTTATAGAAGAGGCTTGTAATTATCCATTAGTTGTGCTTGCATGTATACAATACCAAAAGATGAAGTGCCAATGTACATGTGGAATATATCTTGGTGCTTATTCAAGTCAAGAGATTACTTTAGCCTTTCCAAAGCATTTGTCATTGGATCTTGCCTTAGAGATACAAACTACAACTTCCCTATGTGGGTGCACTAGCTTGTCTCACCCTCACTTTGTTGTCACATTGGAATTATCCTTTGCCAAAGGTGGTGAAGGTAGAGCTCTCAATGCCTAGATGGAGGCAAAAAGAGGTGGTCTTTCATGATAATTCTTTCTCTCATGAAAGGTGGGGAAAGAAGAAGCTAATGGAAGAGGAATACCTACTACTATCAAACCTATTTAAACAAGCATCCATCTAGCATGTAAGAATCCAATGGCATGCAAGAAATCAAGAAGAGGAAAGAAGGGGATCTCACAAGTAAACTATTGCAAGGGAATGATTGTGTATTGCTTATTATTAAAAATGACTTATATACAAGTGACAAGTTTACACACTAGGCCAACCAAACTTAAAAATGATTCGGCCTCTATTTTAGTCTTAATCAAGTATGTACACTAATTCCTTACACTTATGTTCCAATGCTATCTTACAAATGATAAGTAGGTAAGATAGCAAAGCGCTATCTTGTAAAAGGTAATTGCCTATTTGAGTGGGTAAGATGGCAAAAGCACCTTACAGTAAGTCGGGCTTGTGAAACCATGTTGACTTATGAAGTGGTTGAAATATCCCCCTTCCTAATGGTAACCACACCCAAGTCAATGATAAAGTTACTACTGGGATGAAAAGGTGTGGATAGTCTATGAATTTGGTGAGGTTAAATGGTATGATTCAAGAATGATCCAGACCGAGATGTAGGGCATATTAGTGAGAAGCTTTGGGTAGCCCTAGTGGTAGGCAACTTGCTAAGGTGGTATGAAAGGTATAGGTGATGTAGAAGTTTCATGATGCAAGGCCTCCTTCAGTTTTGTGGAAATGGTTGGGACTCTTTAAAATTAGGTGATTATTGGTAGATGTGGCATGTACCTTGTGATTGGCGAAATGAGTGCAAGGACCACCATGGAATAATTTGCATGGGCATATGGCGGTCCGGATCTTCTTAGGAAAACATGCTATTATACTCTGGGCTTATAGCTTGAAGGCTAGAGATTGGGCTTCTTCATGGTAAATCTTAGGCACCCACTGCTATGTACCTTGTGACTTGGGATACTTTTTGCATAGGGATTACGGAATTGATGCCTTTTTTGCTTCATGAGCTGATGTCACCGTACTTAGTATTTCTATATCCTCAATCATGGCTTGCTTCCCTGTGTTTATCGGGCTCCATAAGGGTATGGAAATGATATTATTGCCCTCGTTCAATAGTGTTGTCTTCTTCTCCCATTGGATATTACAGTTGCTCGCGCAAATCCAAGATCATCCTAGGATCATTTCCTCCTCCATCCAACCTGCAGGCATGCCAAACACCTTTCCAACCAAGGAATTATTTCTAATGGAAACATTAATACTTAAAAATTCCTAAGCTTTCATAGTTGTCAAGTGCACACTGCGTACTTGTGCATTGGTGGTTTTAAGGTACGGTTTATCTAAAGCTATCCATGTCTCATACGAGATCAGGTTATGACTTGATCTCGTATCTATAAATGTAATGCTCATTGCATAACATTTAGCCGTAGAGAGTCCCACCTTGAGTCGCGCTGGCTCAATGTTTAGTTCATCTTCGTCTAGGAGAGTTAGTTAAGCCATGTTCACATCAGAGTATCTGTTTGGCTTTGGCCTCCCTTGCCTTAGCCTCTTCTTGAGCTTGCTGGATTTTTTCTTTTGCAAGCTCCTTCCGTTGTTTTAAAAGATGTTCTTGCAAGAGTATCTCTTGGGTCAGTGGTCCAAAATATTTTTTAAGTTTACTCCCATTGATGTGACCCTCCATCTGTATGCCCTCAATTGTCTCAATTCTAACCGACCCTTGAGGTGTGATCTCAGACACTCGGAAGGGTCCTAGACCTCTACACTTGAGTTTCTTTTTTTTGGTGCTCCCTACACTATACATGAGGACAAGATCCCCCGTTTCCAGTTCTTTCTGTTTTAAGTTATTATCAAACCAATGTTTTCTTCGTAGTTTTTTGACCATAAGTCCATGCGATGCAATTAGTCTGGTTTCATCAAGGTTCTTTAAATTGATTAGCCTTTTAGCTAATGTATTCTCTGTCAAACATTCTTGCATTGCAATTCCTAAGCTTGGAACAAAGTATTCTATAGGCATTACTGCCTCAACACCATAAGCTAGACGGAAGGAAGTGTAGCCCATCGCTACCTTATACGATCTTCGGTATGCCCATAAGGCTGCTGTTAGCTTGTACTCCCAATCCATTCGATGTTTTTGTGAAGATAGTACATAAAATCTTGTTTGTACTCTCTACTTGACCATGAGCTTGTGGATAATAAGGTGATGACTTCCGGTGGACTACTAAGAATCCAGTAAAAGTAAGTGATCTATCACCTTATTTTAATGAGATGTGAACCGCGATCACTAACTAACTCTAATGGGCAGCCGAATCTTGAAATAATTTGCTCATATAAGAACTTTACTGTTATTCGTGTATCAGCTCGCTTTGAGGCTCTAGCTTCTGCCCATTTTGTGAAATAGTTTGTGGCCCCATGATTACAAATCAGGCTTGTGAGATGGATGCGCCACTGGACTAATAGGTCCAACAAAATCAATCCCCCATTTCCCGATAGGTTGTCTTACAGTAACAGAGGTGAGTAACATCCTGTCCCTTTATTGTGGGATAACAAATTGCTGATATTCTTCGCACCTTTTGACAAACTCTATGGCATCCTCAAACAACGTAGGCCACCATAGTCCTACGTGAAGCACCTCGCAAGCCGTAATCTCTCCAGCAAAATGTCCTCTAGCTATCCTTGAATGTGCTTCATCCAATATCGTGAGACGAACTCATCTTCTCTCACATATCTTCTTAGGACATTGTACTTACCTAGCTTGTATAGTTCTCCCGCATGTAGTTGATAAGGTGCAGCAAGCTTAATAAGCTGCCGCATTTCATCTTTGTTCAAGGGTCGTTCTTTGCGGAAAACCATAAGCTAAATAATTAGATATTTCCTCGCTCCATTTGGGCACCATGTCCAGTTTGAACAAACAAGCATCAGGGAGGTCACCACCATCAACACGAGTTGCCAGTTTCCCATTTGGAATCCTCGACATATGATCGACTCACACATGCTATGTCCCCTTTCTCACCGTAACTATGAAGTCAAATTCCAATAGTAATAGCAACAAGCATGTGATTCTTCCCATCGTGGTGCAAGGCTTGTTCACCAAATATAATAAGGCCTGATGGTCCACGAAGAACATGAATTTGTTGGCCAATACATAAACCATGTCCAACCCATCTTGCTCTATGGTAGTGCAATTCATCTCTACATCATTCAATTGGCAAAGCAGACTAGGTAGTCTAATTTGAACTCACCACGCTGTGCCAATACGCATCCAATAACAAAGTTCGATGCATCGATATGCATATGAAATATAAGGTCCCAATTAGGTGGTCTTAGAATTGGTGCGCTAGCTAATGCCTGCTTTAATCTATCATATGCTTCCTAGCATTCCTCAGACCATTTAAAGACAATGAGTAGCTTATATAATGGCCCGGTGATTTCAGCATAGAAGATTATGAAGCGGCAGTAATACCCAACGTGGCCTATAAATCTTTGCACACCTTTGTAATTAGTGGGTGGTGGCAGTTCCAAGATTAACTTGACCTTGCTGTCATTTGTGGATATACCGTTCTTAAAGGCAATGTGTCTTAATATCACACCGTGTTTGACCCAAAATTGGCACTTTAAAGGGTTTAGGGATATACGATACAATCGACATTGCTCAAACACCTTCCTTAAGCAAGCCAGATGGTCTGTCCATCTAGAGTGTGCACACAGATTATCAATGAATATCTCCAACCACTTCTATAAGTAGTCTTTGAAGGTTGTGCACATTAATCGTTGGAATGTTGCTGGGGCATTGGTGAGACCAAAAGGCATGACTTTGTAAGCAAATGTCCCCCACATTGTATTGAAGGTTGTCTTATGCTGGTTTTCTGGTGCTATAAACATCTGATTGTAGCCTAAAAATCTGTGCAAGAAGTTGTAAGCTTCTTCACCAGCTACTCTCTCCAAAATGTGTTCCGTATAGGGCAATGGATAATGGTCCTTCCTAGTAGCTGCGCTGATGCAACCGGACCTTTAATTTTCTTGAAGAGAAATAATCAAAAGACTCATAAATTAAATCAAATATCAAAACCACTACTTGAATTGAATTGAAAAATTAAAACACATATCAAACTTAGAGTAAGAGAAAGAAATACATCACCATCAACACAAGACTGGGTGCAATCTTCCCCCCCCAACGTGAGTGGCTTCTTCTCGCGTGGGTATTTTTATATATTCCAAAAAGCAGGCTTTAAGTCAAAAATAAAGTATACATCCATATTTGGACTTTGCCATTTAATTAGCCTTTGTCCTCAATTAACCTTGGTCCTCAATTAACCTTTGTCCTCAATTTTAGCCTTGGTCCTCAATTAACCTCCTCAATTAACCTTTGTCCTCAAACCTTCTAAGGTTTGCACAATTTTTCTAATTCAATAATCTAACTTGTGCACATATGCACATTACAAAATAAATCAACTAATGCTCGTACGCACACTGTACAATAAATTGACACATGCACACACACACATTACACTGATGTCAAATAATTTCAAATGCCATAGTATAGCCACAAAATATTGTGAGATCGGTCCACACGCCATGACTCAATCCACCATCCGTGCGACACCTAAATCGGTACCCTCGCACTGTGCAACACCTAAATCGATACCCTTGCACACCTCATCACCTAAACTCATAAACATAAACCACGTCAGTAGTAACAATCAATTGACATCACATCAATCAATCCTAACGTGTTCAAGATGAGAAATAGGCATCATAAAAAATATATGCAAATTTAAATGACCATGATTATTATTCAAATAACATGGGTCATAACAGTCCTCCCTATTGGGAATCAACTGTCCTCAGTTGTACAATCAATGAGTGGATGGCTTCATGGCACAAGTGGCAGACAAGATCATCACATCAAACAATTTTTGAAAATAAAACCAAATAAATGAACGCATGTAAAAGGGATCTAAGTGTCCCATACCACTTAGGTACCTTCCACATACAAACACTCGCTGGTGAAAGATAGAAGACATAGATACATCTGGGGTAGGTATGTAAAACCAATCTAATGTCCCATACCATAGATTAATTTCACACGACACTACCTTAAGAATAGAAGTTTGAGACGAAGTAGCTAATTCCCTCTGAAACTTTCATTCCGACATAACTTTTCTCTATCCTCAAAATTAAACTACAAGTCTTATTCTAAAAATAAATTAGGTCGAAATGGAAATTCTTATCAACTTAGAATTGAAAAATAATGACTTACTTTACTATCAATAACTTGATGAATTCGGGGGATTTGTTCTTGATCTTCATCTTGTATTTGTCTCACTAAATTCTCGGGATTTATTTTTTTGTCTTAATCTTAATCTTGTAATTGTCTAAGTAAATTCAAAAATTATAATCTTTAAATAGGTAATTCTTGAATTTGTGAATCTTTACTTGTAAATAATGAAATCTAAAGAGGATCTTGATCTTAAGCTTAATCTTGAATTTTGAAATCAGAACTTGAATAAAATTAAACATCTTGTGCCCTAGTTGCTAGCAAGAACTTGATGAATCTTGGCTTAGATTAGAAATACTTGAATGGACGAAAATTGAGAGATTAGTCTTTAATTAATCATAATTATAATTCTTGAATAAATCTTGTTCTTAAGGGTTTAAATATATCTTTGACTTAGAGCAATTCTTGGTCTAGAAAGAATCTTGTACTTGGATAGATCTTTAAAGTGAAACACTTGAAAATTTAGACAAATCTTTACTTGAATTGGTATAAACTTTGTAATTGTGATTGGTATACAACTTAAACTTGGTTTCTAGTCACTTAAAACTTATTTCTTTACTTTTCTCATCATCACTGAATTCAATGGTGAAGCAATTGATGACTTGAATCAAAATTGGAGAAACTTGCTTGGATCTTGAATCTTCAAATTGGTCTTAGTCTTGTATGAGATGTCTAACAATCACTTTTACTTGAATTGGGGCAACTAGATCTTGAAGATAACTTTTACTAATCTTGTCTCGATCTTTCTAATTAGGTCACTGTATCTAAAATTCTTTTCAGGAACTAAAGTTTTCTAACTAGGTCTAGAAGAAAAGAATATTCAGAAGACAAATACAAAAGCAAACAAGAAATTGTATACAATAAATAATTTTTAATACATACCTCCACCTTTGGTTAGTGTGTTGAGTGCGTTAACCTCTTCGGTGTCAAGCTGTTCCTGAATAGTACGATGAATAGTACAATGGTACGGATATTCACCCTTTCATGACAATTAAAAAAAATAAGAAAAATTTAAAACAAGAGAAAAGATAGGGTTTCTTATCTCATATGGAATGTCGAACTAGATGAGAATCCTGCCAAGTTAGCTCAATACACAATATGCATTTTTTTTAAAAGAAATAATCCATGTACTTTTAAAATTAAAGCTTTATTAATTAAAGCTCAAAGAGTTTCTTAATTAAGCTTACTAATAAAAGCTTTACTTAGCATGATTTTCTACTAATTTAAATCCAACACACAGTTAAATCCAAGCTTAATAAAAGCTTAAACGAAATGATTAGGTGAATTCAATCATCTTGGAAGTCATGAAGTTCAAGGCACATTTGATAAAGAAAAACTTTGGAAGAAAATATAATTAGTGCATAATGATTTCAATATTTACAACTTGTATATATATATATATATATATATATATATATATATATATATATAGCTTTTATGCTGATTAATAAAATTTTAAATAAAACTTATTAAAAAAATTATGAAAGCTTTACTATTAAAGCTTGCCAATGCCCAACGCCAATCGTTAGAACGCAGCCCACTAAAAAAATCTCACAGCATCTCTTATAAAAATAAAAATAAAAATAAAAATAAAAGTAAACATTGGAAACTTATAAAGCTTTTTTTTAAAAAAAAAATTTAAGCTTTGTAATAATCAAAGCTTTTAAGCTCAATAAGCAAAAAGGGCAAATCTAAAATTTTACTCCCCCAAGAATTGGCAGCTAATAACCCTTTAATTAAGCTTATTAAAGCTTTTATATTTTCAAACTCTCCCACAACGCCATCAACTAGCGCGCAGGATTTCATTTTTATTATTTTTTTTAAGGACTAATAATAATAAAAATCGGTGCCTCTATTTTGGGCAAAGCTGAATTCCTCCCCTCCCTCCAAAATTCGCAACTCACCGCCGGCAATCGGATGGAAAATTCCTGCGCCTCCTGAAATTCCCAGCGCTGGCCGCTGCCGCTGCCGCTGCCGGATACGGAGGAGGGAGAGAGAGATAGGGAATTTTATATATTATATATATATATATTTAATTAACTTTAAGCTTGTGCCCAAGCTTGCGCCCAGCGCAGCATAGAGGAGAGGAGGAAAAAATTAAATAAAAAAAACCAAATTAATTTTTGAAGAGACTCATGAATAATTCTCAGCCCTCTATTATAGATTGCTTCCTCCCTCAACGGTTTAGCAATCTGAAAGCTAAGCTGGATTGACTATCAATTTTGAAACCCATCCATACAGACAGATCACAAAGAGGTCAAGAATTTAGCAAAACCACTTTTCAATTTTGAGAGAGGTTTCATGGTTTCTGAGAATGGTTTACCACCTTTTCTTTATCCTTTGGGCAATAGGTTGATGGAGACTCATTACCCAATGGTCAAAAACAACCTTTATTTCATCCCTACATAAAAAATCCCTAAACGTATTCTTCTTCAATTAAAATTCAAGAAAATTTACCAAAATTCACCTCTTTTTGTCTCTTTCACCTCTTTTCACCGCCTTCAAGAAAATTAAATTTCACCAAAGCTCTGATACCACTGCAACCGGACCTTTAATTTTCTTGAAGAGAAATAATCAAAAGACTCATAAATTAAATCAAATATCAAAACCACTACTTGAATTGAATTGAAAAATTAAAACACATATCAAACTTAGAGTAAGAGAAAGAAATACATCACCATCAACACAAGACTGGGTGCAATCTTCCCCCCCCAACGTGAGTGGCTTCTTCTCGCGTGGGTATTTTTATATATTCCAAAAAGCAGGCTTTAAGCTAAAAATAAAGTATACATCCATATTTGGACTTTGCCATTTAATTAGCCTTTGTCCTCAATTAACCTTGGTCCTCAATTAACCTTTGTCCTCAATTTTAGCCTTGGTCCTCAATTAACCTCCTCAATTAACCTTTGTCCTCAAACCTTCTAAGGTTTGCACAATTTTTCTAATTCAATAATCTAACTTGTGCACATATGCACATTACAAAATAAATCAACTAATGCTCGTACGCACACTGTACAATAAATTGACACATGCACACACACACATTACACTGATGTCAAATAATTTCAAATGCCATAGTATAGCCACAAAATATTGTGAGATCGGCCCACACGCCATGACTCAATCCACCATCCGTGCGACACCTAAATCGGTACCCTCGCACTATGCAACACCTAAATCGGTACCCTTGCACACCTCATCACCTAAACTCATAAACATAAACCACGTCAGTAGTAACAATCAATTGACATCACATCAATCAATCCTAACGTGTTCATGATGAGAAATAGGCATCATAAAAAATATATGCAAATTTAAATGACCATGATTATTATTCAAATAACATGGGTCATAACAGCTGACCTTTTTAAGATCGACACATACCCTAAGTTTTCCATTCTTCTTTGGCACTATTACGATTGGTGAGACAACCAATCCGTATGTTCTATCTCATAGATGAAATCCGCAACAATGAGTTTATTTATTTCCTCCTTGACAATTGCCGTATATTTAGGATTCATCTGGTATGGTTTTTACCTGGTTGGTCTTGATCCTTCCATGATTGGGATCGTATTCTGCACCACCTCAGGTGGTACACCCTTCATCTCTTTGTAGTTCCAAGCGAAACAATCCTTAAACTCTTTAAGGAGAGCAACTAGCTCATTTTTTTCAACCAAAGTCAAGTTCTTAGTGATATAAATAGGTTTGGCTTTCTCAGCGAAACAATCCTTAAACTCTTTAAGGAGAGCAACTAGCTCATTTTTTTCAACCAAAGTCAAGTTCTTAGTGATATAAATAGGTTTGGCTTTCTCTCCTGGTCTCGCAATATCAACTTCCTTGACTTCAGCTAGGCCATCATATGATGTGGACAACCCATCTTCCTTAACTCTTTTTGCCGTTAGTCGGACCACCTTTCATTCGTCAATGGTGTAGGTTTTGAAATGGTTTGGTACTAAAAACAGGTCTGGTTTATCCTCATTCTCACTTTTTGTTTTAGCCATAACTTTTTGGGTCTCTCGCTCAGCTTCTGCCAAGGCTTTGTTTCATTTTTGGTGCCCAGCTTTAGTAAGCTTAGGCGTTTTTGGTTCTTGAAGGATGACTTCCTCCCCCTATGTTTCCCTTCAAGTGATATCTTACTCAATTCCTCACCCCAATCCTTAGAAAACTTGTTGTGTACCTTAGTGGCTTTGAGGCCACTGGGCATTTGTGGGTTTTCTTCATAGTAGGACATTTCGTTGAGCAATATATCATTTTTGGTTTCGCCATCTTCTAGGGCGTTAGGTGCTGGTACGGCCCCCTGATCCAGTCCCTTCTATGCTAGAGACCTCCTCTTATGATTACTCATCAATGGTTTGCCAATTGACCATACAGACAGAGGTAGTGGGAACAGTTCTCGATTCCACATATTGGGTGCCTTGGGGTTGCATCACATCTATGGTAGCTAGCACATGCATCCACTTCTCACACTGAAATTCGGAGGAGGAAGTGATGCATACATTTTTGTTTCCTCTTCCTCTTTGGAATTTTCCACCATGGGCTGGCATATTTGTGTATAGATGTGGTCTGCTCGGTTATGACCGAATCATTATCGAACAGTGGCCCTTCCATGGGGGCTATGCTCTCCACGTTCTCAAATCTAACTTTAGAATTTGCAAATCCCTACACACATACACATGATCTAATGCCCAATTATACACCGATTTGGATTCCCTCATGAAGGGTATCCCCAATATTATGTCATATGAGTCTGGTTGGTGCAGAAAGTCCATTACTACAAATATATGATGGTAGCAAAAAAGAGTTTGAGTCGTCTCACATTCTCTAAAAGCCCAATGGGCCTTGAAGATGTTTCATCTGCCATTTTAACGATAAGATTTGCTCTTTTTTAGATCGGGTTTTCCCAGTTTTTCCAACACCGTTTTGTGATGATGCTAACCCCCATCCCACCATCTAGGATAAACAATGCCTGGTACCCATTATGATGAATTGGGATTGTAGCATTAGTGTCGTCACTCGTAATAACGTCCCAATTGATTAACTGGTATCTTAACGACTCTGGTTGTTCTTTTCCTTGTGTGTTTTAAGGTTCTTTCTGTGAGAGGTGACAGAATATCCTCTATAGTGTCAGCTAGCCTTAGTCCACCTTCTACCCATTCCTTTATGTCTACCCATAATGTTGGTGAACTGCATAGCAGTTGTCCCAATGGCATTTGCACAGAAAAGGACAGTACGATCACGAGGCTGCCTATGTCTCTGGGTTCTCTGGTAATTGAGGGTTCCTTCCATGTGTGTGTCTCGTATCCATCCCTAGGGAATGAATGGATGGACTCATCCTGCACATCTTCCTCAAACATTCTTGACATCATGTTTCCTTGAGATCCCTCTTCCGTCTCTTCTAGAATTGGAGTAGGACATCCAATTCCCTTTCCCTTGTTGGTTCATTTCTTGGATACATTATATCCCTGACCTGGTTAGCCCTTAACTTGGCTTCGTGAAGTTGTTGACACTCTTCTACTAGGGCCCTGGCTTCTTCAAGCTTCCTTATCTCCTCTTCGACATTTGGGTATTCACCGACTCCTTTAGGGGTTGATGGTCTTTCATCTTGCATCTCTAGGTAGGTTCTTTTTGTTTGATCACTTGATCCTCTTCTTTTCTTGACTGGGTGGATCCATGTTGATCGTATCTTCTTTGGTGGATCCATCTTGGATTGTGACCTCGGTGTCACCCTTACCCACTTTTTTCACCCTCCTTCTTTGGCCAATTGTCGAAGTGGTTGCATCTGCTGGGTTCTTCCCTTTGTCCCCCAATTGGGCCTGGACTCGTGTCAGGACATTGAGTGGCGTGATATTTCTAGGCTGCACACTAATGGTCCGGACGGTGGTCTGGTTAGAAGTGGAAGTCGAACCACTTGCACGGTATGGACAATCTTTGATCAAATGATCAATCGCACATTCAGTACAAGTAAGTACTGGCATGTCATTGGGTGGAGCAGTCAATTGTTGGGGTTGGTGCGTATGAACCACATTCTTGTTTGGACACTCAACAATTCGATGCGGTCCACCGAAACCAAAACATTGTAGCGGTCCTCTCCTCATATTTGAGTTTATGTCCTTACCCTTCCATTGCACAATGGTTTCAAACACAGATACTGGTGTGTTATTCTATAAGACATAGAATTCTGGTGCAATCTCTGCAGCTTCCTCATAGTACTCTCCACTGAGTTCTACTTCACGCACCATATCCATATCTTTTGATGGCTCTTCAATCAATACTTGGTTGATTTTAGCCTATGGTGGCTGTGGTGGTAGAACATGTGGTAGCAGAGGTGAAGTGTCATGTATCCGAAACATCTCTCTAGGTAAATAGGAAGATTTTGGTTGTCCTGCAGCCGTAGTGATTTGCACAGGTGGTGCTGGTAATGGAGCTCTTGGTTCAGGCAACTTTGCTACTATTTGGAACCTTGGATATCTGCACATGGAGGTGTCATGATTCCCTAATTTTACACAGTGTGCACAATAGAGTAGTGGTCTTGCTCTTAAACTGTGGGCATTCGGTGGTAGTGTGATTCAATTTGCACACATAGAGCACCACATCAATTCTCTACGGGGGTAAAGATGGGTATGCCCATGCCCAGATGTTTCTATTCCATCCTTTACCTTTAATTTTTCCAGTATTACATTACTGAGTTCATCCACAGTTATGTTTCCGACTTGCTTGCTCCAAGTTCCAATCTCTTGGTGACTCGAGACACACGAAGTCATTGTTGTTGTTGCCGAAGATATTTTGACATCTTTCGGTTGTGGCAATTTCAGCATATTGTCTTCATATTCAATTTCGAGTTTACAACATGCATCCAGAGTAGCCGATCGGGCTAGTACTAGATAATCATGCATCTTGTGATCTTTCTCCGGAAGCAAGGCAATAACTGAAATTTCGCATGTGGACTCAAAGATCTCTACATGTTGAATAGGATCCCCATCCTCATAGAATTTTTGAATGAGCTTTGAAATGATGTGGGGCTTCATTTGGGAGGGTCGGGATTCTAGTGTAGTGCCTGGTTCCCTGACCATTTCTCGGCCCATTTTCACAGCCATATTCAACAAATCCGTCCTTGTGGCCACATTAAGATCTATGGTTGGATCCACCCTTAGTCTTTGAAGAACTACTCCCCCCTATCTAGACCTCATCCTCTTCCTATGTTGGCTCTTCTAGGCATTTTCGGTCTATGGGACGGTCTGGCTACTTCATTTTGAAATGGCTCATCATTAGTTGCCTCTGTATGCCTTTGCACAATTAAGAGTTCCATGTCTTGTAGGAACGTGGGATGATTGATCATCTGCTCGATGTCCTTTTTAGTATACAAGCGGTCTTCCACTTCACCCGCTTCTCTTGGTAGATTATCTCCTTCACCTAATATCTCCTTTTCTTAGTTTTGGAGCTTCAACACATGCATTAATGTACTGGTCAACCATATCATTGGAATCCTCTTCATCAGTGAGAGTGCTAAACTATTCTCAAATGTGAGTCTTTTAGGCCACCTAATGAGATTAACACCATTATCTAAAGAAATTACTAATGATTGAACTGGTTGGATGGCTTGATCAACCACAATCTCATCATCTCCACCTAATCTTCAAAACCAATAGCCTCATATGGAAAGACCTCCTTTTCCAGCGTATTCTTCTTTGGCCTTTAACCATAACAACACAATTTTTTCTCTCCAACTCTCATGGACTGAAATTCTATCAGATGGTACTACTCTTGAATCACCACCACCATCCATGGTTGAATCGAAGCCTTCTTAAATGTTAGGTGCTACACCCAAGCCCTCTAGAGAATTTGTCAAGTGGTGTAAGAATTCTCTAGAGCATTCTTAAATGTTAGGTGTTGGTAGTACAATGTTATTCTGAAGTTGGTAGTACAATATCATGGTGAATGTCCTCAAATGGAGGATCATATTTGTTAATCCAAAATGGGATTAACATGCACCATGGCAATAGGACCCTCCGTGTAGACTAGCCGCACTGCAAGAGTGCACCTGCAGTTCTTCTTTAGAAGGGCACATAATTGGAGTAATTTGCCACAGTATTCCCTGCATTAAAATCCAAAAAAACCCTTTCCATGCTGCCTCTCTAAAAGCACTAAGATCACTTACATCAAATCATGTGTAAGAGAGAAACAATAACCATTATGATGAGTAATCTATAATCAAGAAAATCATTTGTCATTTGTGAGCATTTGTCAATGCTCATAGAGACGTGGTCTTTCCAAACAAATGTTTCTTTGTTGACAGCGATAAATATCCCTTAGCATTTTGGCATTGTGTGAACATCCCCTAGCATTACTAGCATTAGCCTAGGCTAATGAGTTGTGGCATTTGGTCATTAAAAGATGTCATATCAAGAAGTAGTTACAAGAGGGCTAGTGGGGAGTTAGGATCTTGTTATTAAAAGATGTCATGTAGTGGTTAGTTACAAGAGGGCTAGTGGGGAGTTAGGATCTTGTGGAGGTTATGGGAGCCTAATAGTCACATGGGTATCCTAAGAGTCATATGGCTTGTTGGCTATATAAAGCCCCTCTTAAGAATATATGCAAATTGTATACACAATATGAGACACACAATATGGAATACACTATGATGTTTTGATTGTATCTTTTATCTTATTCTTAATCCGTGTCTCCTACTCCATACTCATGTGTGCATGTGTAATCCATGGCCATAGCATGCGTTTTACACCATGTTAACAAGGCTATGTTAACACTTGGCCATCAAAGACGATGGGACAAGAAGCTTTGATCTTCTCCTTACCCATAAGCTCTTGATTAGAAGTCAAATGTCTAATCCTTAAGCATTTCCTACCAAAACAGAGATTACTGGCATGCATGATTGTTTGAGATATTGGCCACCCAAGGCCTTAGTTAAGTACGTTTTGGGTGCCCAAGTGTGAATAAGGTCCAATTGTATATAAGGAATTTTCTCATATAATGAATGGACACAATCCCCCTTTGTGCTATTAAGAGCTCTTGCTTTTGTCGAGAGAGAGAGAGATTAAGAGAGAGCATTCTAGCAGTTGTGCCTCTTCTATACTTGTATGTTGCATTGAGGAGAGGAGTGAGAGAGAGTGATTGTCTTGTGGTGGTGCAAGGGACTACGGTGATAGCCTGGAGGTGGAGCTTAGAGGATTGGAGCCTCTCAAGTGAGCTTGGAGATCTCAAGGGACATAAATTCTTCAAAGCATTGGTAAGTGTCCTACGATAGTTGTGTTCTATTGCTCTTCCCTAAGGTAAATGCATTGAGTTCCCTCTTGGAGATGTGGTAGCCCATAACATTTTTAGCACCACTACCGGGGAAACACCTTTGTTTCTTCCATCTTCTTTGAGTTTCAGCTCCCATTACATAAGATTCATCATTGCCTTTGCATTCTGGTAGTGCATTGTGTAGGAAATAAATGGATAAGATTTGAGTGGAAGTGAAATTGTGAGAAATTGGTTAAGTTTGCTATGTATGGTGGAAGTGAAATTGTGAGAAATTGGTTAAGTTTGCTATGTATTTGTGTGGTTGAGTGGCCTTCGAAGAGGGCTCCATTGTTTTTTCTAGTCAATTTTGATGTTTGCATCATCGGAATCGTCAACGTGACTGAGCAGGGTGGTGTTCTGTTTTTCTTTCTTTTCAAAAATGTATAAAAATTATAAAAATAAGGAGCCATTGATTGTACCTTGAACTCGTATTACATTCTTAGGGCCTGGCACAATCATCTTGCAAGCATTTGGATAAGGATTTTGCACCTCAATCGATGCGAGAATTTCCCACGTGAAACTGCAAGAAAATCGTTCACGAGACGTAAAATGTTTTTGCAACTTCACGTCATGAAATGCTCCCAGCATCAATGCCACACCGATTAGCGCCGCGATTCATGGGATTACCTTGTCAAAAATAGGTAGCCTTATCTTGACACCTCGGATCTGACAAAATTAAGAATCGTGAGTTAGTAGAAAACGTTCGTGACGTGTGAACTATTCTAGAGCAGTTCATGACGTGAATTAATTGTGTTTCACGACGTGAAACATTTTCATTTCAGGACATGAACCATTTTAGAACCTTTCACGGTGTGAACCATTTTGAGTTCACGTCGTGAACCATTTACTTTTCACGACGGGAAACCTTTTCCCTTCACGACATGAACTGTTTCTACAATTTCACGCCTTAATCAAATCTAACTCACGAACCTGGTATTGTTAGATTAAGGCTAAGGAAGTTCTTGAGACCATTGAAAATCATAACAAGGTAACGTGGAATTTTGAGTCCAAAGTAAAAATTTTAAACACGTAAAAGTGTAAAAAATCGTTCATAATGTAAATAGTTTTCTGACATTTCACGCCGTGAACTGTTCTCTGTAATCTCACGGCCTTGGAAATGAGTCGACTGTATTTGTCCAAAATTTAATTGGGGCAGTAAAATAGCTTATCAAATCATATTCACATGCACTTGAGGTCTAGAAAGCTCGTCGGAGATAAACGATAATGCATCAAATCACCGAGGATCTTCCTATCAAAAGAGTGTGGGTTCAAGCCACTCAGTAAGCACTCAGTTAAGTGTCTTAAGGAATCTGACCACCGATGAAACTTGTAGTGAAGAATCCATGGAAGAAGGGCAGCGATACTCTGGGTTTGGGGAAGAGGAGAAACCACCCTCCCCTACTATGAGATCCAGCAGTATCATTGATATAGCTCGGGGATTTTTTGGTCTCCAAACCAGCAATGATAAAGAGGTGCAATCTGCGGGCATGGGTCCGTCAACCAGTGCTGGACTTGGTCGAAGGCAATCGGTCGAAGGCAAGAAGTATCTATCCAACCTTCAAATTCAAGGCTGCCAAAAACAGTGGCACCCCTCGAATGAGAAGAGACATGGAAAGTGCAACCAAGACTGGCCAAGTATTCTTCCCAACCTCAGAGGAAGTAGAATTAGATCTGAAAAGGATTGAGGTAGAACAACAAATATGAGAATTGAGCTTAAGGAAACAAGAGCTCGATACTTGAAGGGCTAGAGCTAAACAAAAGGAGATGTGAAGTGTAAACTTACTTCGATCACGGGGTAAAGAGCTGGAAATAGTCATGGGAACGAGTGAGGGAGAAATTCCAAACTTATATCCCATTAATGATGAATAGCCTAGAGTGGAGGAAGGGTGAAGAATGCTTTTTCTTCTCCAGCTGTGGAGTCCAGCCATTTCTTCCCTTTGACCTTGGTCTCTTGCTCTAGTAGATCTCCTTCTATCTTGTGTAGCTTCAATTCAGGTACATTCTTTAAGGTTTCTACAATGTTTTTATATTCACCTTTGTCCACACTCTTCAAAAGCACTACTAGTGCCTCATCATCTTCTACCTTTTTGCCAAATGCAGTTGTTGCTTAATGCTTTTATATTTGTTCAAGTGTGTGATTAAAGATTCACTTTCCTTCATATCGAGTTTGTAGAATCGCATTAACAGATTTCTCTTTGAATTCTTTGCTTGAGTTCCAAATAATTTTTGAGTTCATCCCATGCATCTTTTGCCCATTGTATCCCTGTGATGTGATGAATGATTTCATCATTTAAACTGAGTGCGATGAGTCCTAATGCTTTCTCATTCCTAATCTTCCACTCATTTTCCCACTCACCTCTGGGCATTCATCTCTTCCCTCAACTAGCCCCCCCACAGATTTTTCCTCATGAGCAAATACATGGTTTTTGTTTGCCATATATAAAACTGCTCCCCATGAAATTTGCTATCTCTTGTGTCGTGCTCATGATGATGATGTGAAGAGGGTCTTACCTCTTAATCCAATTTCAAGATTCAAGGGCATTGTCTACCCTTTTACAACGCAATCTGGTGTTTAGGTGGTGTTGATTACAATAGATTTATCAGCATAAATTCACCAGAAATTACATAAAACCAAGGGTAACAAATCTGTACTGAATGTTTGGAGTATCAAACCATCTTCGAATTGTAATATGAAGTTATAGGGATCTGTATCAGATACCCAATGGTTAATTTGAACCCTCGATTGCACCAAAATTTAGTGATTAGAAATGGGGGTAGAGTGTGCTACACGAGATCATCAAAGAAGAGCAGCAACAATTATGGTCACTGCAGAGAAGATTACAGGAGATTACAACAAGCAGAAGGAGACTGCAGGCAGTGATGTGCATGTGTTGTCGACAGGAGAAAAGGTAGAAGACCAAAATGAATAACAAGGCTCTAATACTATGTTAGATTTCATGGTGGATCAAATACGAGGATGAGCATAGTGGATTAAGCTTAACCATATACACCATTGAGTGATTAACAAATAAGCAAGATAATCAATAGATAAACAACATAATGATATAGTGGATTAAGCTTAACCATATACACCATTGAGTGATTAACAAATAAGCAAGATAATCAATAGATAAACAACATAATGATATAAAATGCACACAATTCATTTCCATTAGATCTTACCTCTTAAATAGGCACAAATACACAGATGATTACATCAATGACTGAGTATGAGAATCCACCTCAAAAATCATTGTCACCTTCCCATAATTCTCTCCTTGATTCTAGCTCTTTTAGCGGCTATATTCTCTCCTTTATGATCTCTTACCTACCAAATTCTCCATGAATGGCTTCTACCTACTTGGATCAATTCTTTTAATACTTTAATGCTTGGTGATTACACCTTTACTGCTTGGGTTGGTGATGAATTCTTTTAATACTTCACTACTTGGTGATTACACCTTTGACCTTTGCACATATTTCATCTAAGGTTATGCTTCATATATTATCCCTCATTCCCATGTATACATCAATTTTATCCAACACTCTTAAAGTAGTGTGCTCGAGCTCAGCCATTGAAAAGATCCCCATAATGGTATAGCTCAATCATTGAAAAGATACCCATAATTTTTGTAGCTTAGCCATTGGAAAGATCCCCACAATGATTATAGCTCACAAAGGGATCTCTCATGAATATATTTCTAGGGGTGCCTGAAATAGGCCATAACATTTTTTGCACCACCTCTAGGAAGCAATCCCTTGGATTTTTTCATTGTTTTTCTGTAAATCTATGCATAACCTATTATTCCCCACACTCTCTAATAGTGGATTCCCACATAAAGAGTTAGTTTGATGGAGATTTGTGGTGATTTTGCTCTCTTTTTTGTTATGAAAAGAATATGATTCAGCTTAACTTGTGTTTTTTTTTGTGTGTTTAGATTGGTTGTAATGGTTCATGTAGCATCCACATAGGTTAATCTATACTTAGAATATAACCTTTGCATTAAAAGTTTATATTTTTTAACATAGAGTTTAGATGCCAATTTTCCCATTTTTAATGAGTTTTTTGTTGCATAAAAGTGGATTAGAGTATTAGCATGCACTTAGTTAGCTTAGTCATTAAATTTTTTTACAACTCGTAATTTTCATTAAATACACTAATTGGATTAGGTTTTAATAAGAGAGTGATTAGTGAAGATAAAGAGTGAAAAAGCTTAAAAAATTAGATATTTTAATGTTTTTTTGACTAGTGTGAGCTTAGATTAGATGATTATCAGAGCATATAATGCATTTTAATGCAATAATGTACCAAATTAACCCAAAAAAACTCAAAAGTTAAAATTTAGCTCTCTTTGGCATAGTTATGCATAAGAGAAGACCCTATAATAAGGAACTTGAGTAATCTTTAATTGTTTGTTAATTTACACATAAGATAATGCACATGTCTTAGAAATTTAATGCTTAATCTAATGATATACTTAATTATATGACTTAATTAATAAGTAGTAGTTGATTAGAGTCTCTTAATCATCCCAAAAGAACAGAAACTTAGGGAAAGGGTTAATCTTGGATTATATCTTAATCATTTTTTTCACAACTCATTAGTGGCTAATGTGCATTCAATGAGAAGATGTCTAGTGAATTGGATAAGATCCAAATTTGGATATCATTTATGACATGGAGGGGTATAAGAGAGTGTCATGAAGTGTTAACTTTTACCTCCCACTTGCCTTTATGGAAAAACCTCCTATACTTACTAATTTGAAATTCAAAACCACCTCATCCTCTAAAAACCAGATTTAAAAGCCACTATAAGAACTCGAGAGAGAGAAAAGAAAAAAATGTTATTTTCTCTCTCTAGAATTCACGCGTCATTTTCTCTCTAGAAAGTTCCACATCGTTGAGAGATAATTATGCCCAAAAAAGTAACCCTATTTGTTGAGACCCCTACCCTCTCTGCGCATCAAACTCTGGAGTGCTAGCAGCGGAAATAGCAACCTTACATGGTGCAGGGCACAGAGCTTCCCACTCGGGGCCTCATCCCCATGAATGTCCGAGCAAGGGACTAGTCCGGCGGCTCTTCCAAAACCGAACTCGAAAAAAACTTTCCTGGCCCAGAAAGCATAGGCGATTCCTCCAGGAAAATATTTTAACGTAGTCAAGAGCCTTACTATCCTTTGTATTCCAACTAAACCCGCGGGTCACATGGCCAAATCAAGGGAGGAATTTGCACTTGGTTCATAGAGACCAACGCTTTTTTCCCCATCAAAAGAGCCATAGCCCGTTGATTCTTTTCCATAGAACAAGAAGTATCCCGTGACTTACTTCAACTATCGTTACTTTGAACATAATTGAACTTTATTATAGGAATCCATCGATCCAGCCTACAATCCCATGGGTTAGCCAACCACCTAACCACTGTATTGATGGAATCTTCTTTTAAAAATTTGGTTATGTTTTGTCTCCCGGGTACCAGGGAAAAGAGTTCCCAGGTCCCCTAGCCGGAACTCATGCAAAAATTAAATAGACACACCACTTACGCACCCAATATGAAATTGCCTTTTCTCATTCAACTATTTTCAAGACAGAATTGCAATAAAACCACAATGTTTCCATCATAATCCTCAGTATTCCAATTCCATGGTCCAAGTTCCAACTTTTCCAATTTCCAACCATAAAATCCAAATTCCAGTCATTCCTTTCCCCCTCAGTGTACCTATGGCATCATCGGCAACCCCAGAGCGTCCACCACCTAGTTAGTCCCTCTAGGCTCACCTAACTAGTACTTCACTCAGGGGCCATTTCATGATTCCTAACTCATAGTGCCTAGGAGTATAATCTCTTTTTTTTTTCATAAAATCCATATGGACTCTCCATTGAAGATCATCTAGATCAACCAACAAGATCCATTTACCAAAAAGGAGCCATGGACTCATCCGTTGAAGACCACCAAGGTCAGCCAACCAGATCCATGCTCGTGTTCAGAAAAACAAATCCAACTCAATGTTCCATTTCTTCCTCGACGCATGCGTGAGTATCCTGGGCCCGAGCATCGTATGGTCAGCACCCTCTAGACTCCTTCGCAGGTGACGTACCGCTTCACTCATAGGGCTGCTTCCTTGGCTCCTCATCCACCGTACCGAAAGCTCACCATTTTAAGCGAACTGAGGCTGGTCAAGACCACGGCCGACTTTGCCACGTGAGACGTCCTTCTTTGACTCTCCATCTAGATGTTGCAACCTTTTCCACTTAGGTCCACGACCTCATTCCATAAGATAGTCAAAATGCTTCCCCATCATTCTTGACACGTAAAATAATCTTTAAAAAACAGGTTTCACATACAAATTAGTTTTCAAACAAAATTTCATCTTTTCATATCTTTCCTCATCATTTCTCTTTGGATGCTATCTTTAACGATCCGCCAAGGTGAGTCATCCCATATTCCTGATTTCACATCATTCCATGTCATTTCTTCACACATCACTCCACATCACTTCACATCATTCCACACATCACCCCACATCACGCAGATTTCTACAAACACGATGGTCTCTTTTTGCTTTGAGCGAATCAAGTTTGATTTATCAACTTTCCTTGATCTAGTTTTTATCAAAAAATTTATTCCACAATCAACCAAATTAAGAGTACAGTTACTCTACTTTTCATACAGACAGAACTTTCTAAGTCTCGGCCATTACTTGGCTTAGTTAAAGACAACTTTATTCTCGACTCAATTCAATTAAGTCTAAATTTCCATTCACTTTTTGAATCCTCGATCCTTTCAAGAATTCCAGAATCCTTTTCCAAGGAATCTAGGAATAAGTCAGGGCTTGTATAGCCGGGTGGAGATGTTAGCAAGGTGTGGAGTCGACTCTGGCAACCCTCATGCCACTGGGTAATTGAAGAGGGAAGAAGAAAATACACTAAAATGAAAATTACACTAGCATGGAAATACTCTAAGATGAAAATACAAAGGAATGTGGCTCTATTCACCAACCAAGCCAATTAGGATCTAGAGGCTTCCAGCTTCAGTTTGATCCAATTTAGATAAGTTTTGGACTAGTTATGTCCACTTTTTGATCTAGTTTGGAAGAGGAGAGATGAGAATGAAATATCTAGTCACTTTATGTATTTTTTGAATAAATGTGATTTCTAGGCGCCTCCTTGAAGTGGGGTTATCTCTCTCCTAAGGTGTCAAAATTCACATTTTTATACTACTTAAGTACCAGTACTAGTCAACTCTTCATCTTATGTAAAAATTTACTCATTGGACCTTAATCCATAATTTTCTGAAAACATGTACCCCTAGGGTAAACTGTCTAGTGCACATATTCAATTAATTTCTAATGCACATTGGAAAACTCTTTTTAAACTGTCTAGTGCACATATTCAATTAATTTCTAATGCACATTGGAAAACTCTTTTTAAACTTCTGTTTCAGGGGAATTCATCTTAAAATTAAAGGATAACTTTGTATCCAAAAATATCTCAAAACTGTATTACCTCTCTCTAGACCAAAACAAGGTCAATCTATATCTTTTTCCATTCTAAAAGGGGGGATGATTACAAGAGACTGAAGGGGAGATTCTTACATCTTTACATCATCAAAAGTTGGAGGGAGGAATTTTACATCCTACCCCACTTAAAAAAACGCGAGATGCCCTCATCTTGCAAAACTGGGGGTAATCTTGGTAAAAATTATCTTCTATTCGAATCCAAACGGAGTTAAACTTTAGATCCAACTAATTCTAGGGTTCCTTAAGGTTTGGTCAACCCTCTCAGAATCCTGGGATAAAGATCCCTTCTATAAGAAGAAACATATAGAACTTATTATCAGAAAATAGATCATTCATATCCTTAACACAATAATGGTCCATCAGACCAGTAATTTCCTATTAACATCTGAACATTCCCCACGGGAATTTCAATTATACAGGTTCTCAATTTGTCATTCCACAATTGGGTCTACTGGGCCAAAGGTCAAGCTGCAAACAATTTGTCAACTGCACGATCCACTAATCTTATAATGATCTGCTGAAAGTCTTGATCATCTTCCAAGTTACTAACGTCATCACTGGAATTCTCTCTATTCATCATCATCATCATCATGACTTATTTAACTCATCTACTTTCAACCAGAATTCAAAAATCAGCATCAATCCATCAATTTTCAACCAGAATTCTAAAATCATATAAATCGGCATTCGAAAAATCAAATCATCATCTAGGATAGCATTTTTGCTCATAACTTCAAGGTCTTAGATTCACTCGTATATATTGTCAGTATAGAGCTACGGTTATACCCACGGTATATACAGGTTTTTATGGCCCTTGGTGTTATAAGGCAAATGCCATCATATCTAGGCCTCAAGCAAGTCGGGGATTCCACACAAATGCAGTACTTCTATCTAAAAACCCAATTTCTAATTTATGAATTTCCATTCTGAATATCAACTCGTACGAATTTCAACACACAATTACAATCTCACTGGTAACTCATAAATTTTTGACATTTCTTGCTTCTTGGTTTATCAACTTCAACCAAATGCTTTGATACACCAGCTCTGAGACCCCTCCCTCTCTGCGCATCGAACTCTAGAGTGCTAACAGTGGAAGTAGCAACCTTATGTGCAGGGCAGAGCTTCCCACTTGGGGCCTCGCCTACGAATGTCTGGGCAA
Organism: Cibotium barometz; assembly: GCF_041138505.1. Lineage (NCBI taxonomy): Eukaryota > Viridiplantae > Streptophyta > Polypodiopsida > Cyatheales > Cibotiaceae > Cibotium > Cibotium barometz. The sequence goes on from NC_141059.1 coordinate 55,643,663, forward strand.
GGGACTAGCCCGGCGGCTCTTCCAAAACCGAACCCGAAAAAAACTTTCCTTGCCCAGAAAGCATAGGCGATTCCTACAGGAAAATCTTCTAATGTAGTCAAGAGCCTTACTATCCTTTGTATTCCGACCAAACCCACGGGTCACATGGCCGAATCAAGGGAGGAACTGGCACTTAGTTCATAAAGACCAATGCTTTTTTCCCCATCAAAAGAGGTACAGCTCGTTGATTCTTTTCCATAGAACAAGAATTATCCCGTGACTTACTTCAACTATGGTTACTTTGAACAGAATTGAACTTTATTATATGAATCCATCGATCCAGCCTAACCTCATCCAATCCCATGGGTTAGCCAACCGCCCAACCAACCACTGTATTGATGGGATCCTCCTTTAAAAATTTGGTTATGTTTTGTCCCGGATACCAGGAAAAAGAGTTCCTAGGCCCCCTAGCCGGCACTCATGCAAAAATTAAATAGACACACCACTTACGCACCCAATATGAAATTGCCTTTTCTCATTCAACTATTTTCAAGACAGAATTGCCTTTTCTTATTCAACTATTTTCAAGACAGAATTGCCTTTTCTCATTCAACTATTTTCAAGACAGAATTGCCTTTTCTCATTCAACTATTTTCAAGACAGAATTACCTTTTCTCATTCAACTATTTTCAAGACAGAATTGCCTTTTCTCATTCAACTATTTTCAAGACAGAATTGCCTTTTCTCATTCAACTATTTTCAAGACAGAATTGCAATAAAACCACAGTGTTTCCATCATAATCCCCTCAATATTCCAGTTCCAGGGTCCAAGTTCCAACTTTTCCAATTTCCAACCATAAAATCCAAATTCCAGTCATTCCTTCCTCAGCGTACCTATGGCATCATCGGCAACCCCAGAGCGTCCACCACCTAGTCAGTCCCTCTAGGCTCACTTAGTACTTCACTCAGGGGCCATTTCATGATTCCTAACTCATAGTACCCCCAGGAGTATAATCTCTTTTTTTTTCTTCATAAAATCCATATGGACTCTCCGTTGAAGATTAGCTAGATCAACCAACAAGATCGATTTACCAAAAAGGAGCCATGGACTCATCCGTTGAAGACTAGCAAGGTCAACCAACCAGATCCATGTCCGTGTTCAGAAAACAACTCCAACTCAATGTTCCATTACTTCCTTGATGCACAAGTGGGTATCCTGGGCAACCCAGAGCCGAGCACCGTATGGTCAGCACCCTCTAGGCTCCTTTGCATGACCTACCGCTTCACTCATAGGCCGCTTCCTTGGCCCCTCATCCACCGTTACTGGAAGCTCACCATTTTAACTGAACCGAGGCTAGTCAAGACCTCGACCGACCTTGCCATGCGAGATGTCCTTCTTTGACTCTCCATTTGGCTGTTGAAACCTTTTCCACTTAGGTCGATGACCTCATTCCATAAGATAGTCAAAATGCTTCCCCAGCATTCTTGATGTAAAACAATCTTTAAAAAATAGGTTTCACATGCAAATACAGTTTCCAAACAAAATTTCATCTTTCCATATCTTTCCTCATCATTTCTCTTTGGATTCTCTCTTAACAATCTGCCAGGATGAGTCATCCCATATTCCTGATTTCACATCATTCCATGTCATTTCACATCATTTCATTTCATTCCACATCACTCCACATCATTCCACACTTTCCACATCACTCCACATCATTTCACACTTTCCACATCATTCCACATATCACACTCCACATCATTCCACACATCACTCCACATCGCTCTACATCATTCCACACATTCCACATCATTCCACACATCACTCCACATCACTCCACATCATTCCACACATTCCACATCACCCCACATCATTCCCCACGTTCCACACATCGCTCTACATCATTCCCCACGTTCCACACATCGCTTCACATCATTCCACACATCACTCCACATCACTTCACATCATTCCACACATCACCCCACATCACTCCGATTTTTACAAACAAGAGGGTCTCTTTTCGCTTTGAGCGAATTAGGTTTGATTTTTAACTTTCCTTGATCTAGTTATTAGAATTTTTGTTTCATAATCAACCAGGTTAAGAATATAGTTATTAGAATTTTTGTTTCATAATCAACCAGGTTAAGAATATAGTTACTCTACTTTTCATACAGACAGAACTTTCTAAGTCTTGGCCATTACTTGGCTTAGTTAAAGATAACTTTATTCTCGACTCAATTCGATTAAGTCTAAATTTTCATTCACTTTTGGATCCTCGATCCTTTCAAGAATTCCAGAATCCTTTTCCAGGAAATCTAAGAATAAGGCAGTCTTCACAAGTATTTACATTCATCCAACTAAGCATGTTTCTAGTCTTTTTCTGGGAAATCCTTTTCCCGTTCAAAATGTACCCAAGATTCTATTTTTTGAGAATCTAGACGTATACTTTATAATTCCAAAAGTTAAATATGTTCATGATTCCTCTTTCTGATTAAAAATTTATCCATCTTTTCTCGATGTATTCTTATTAATATTTTCACATTCTTTTCTTGATTTTTCCAAAATAAAATATCATAAAAAATTCCTCATTTAGCATAAAATTATGCACACATACTAATTCATTTTTATCTAAATGAATTATATTCATAATCCCATTTAAAAATTAGAGAAGAATTGTACATAACCTTCTCGTAATTTCTAAAATGAATAATGCTCAAAACTTCACTTTTGGCATAAAATTTATTATGCATAAATTTAAATTCATTTTCTAATGATAAAATTTTTACCATAGTTTCCCTGCATTTTCTATGAAATGAGAATGCTCAAAACTCCACTTTTAGCATAAAATTTAATTTATGCATAAACCTTCATCTCTAGCTTGATAAGCTTAGAGTTTTAGGGTAAGAAATGAGATTAGAAATAAGATTTAACCTTCCAGGAAGAATTTAACCATAATAAGTGAGTATTCCTTCATAAAGAGTGAATATAAATCATAAACAATACACTTAAGCATAGGAGATTAATATGACTTTATCTAAACAACCACATAAATCAAGAATGGCATGGTTTTAAGAAGAAACCATGAAATAAAATGCTTCCCAAGCATGTAGAGAGCTTGGGAAGAAGATTAACATCTAAAGAGAGAATAAACATCATTGTTTAGGCTTGGTGTGCTTGATTCTTTACCTTGCAAGAAGATGTGTAGCCCTCAAGGAAGAGGCTTGGCCACCAAGAGAAGAGGGTAATCTTCAAGAGAAGAAGAGGTTTAGGGGAGCAGCACCAAGGCTTCACAATGGAGAGGCAAGGAAGAGGGAAGAAGAAAATACACTAAAATAAAAATTACACTAGCACATAGAAATACTCTAAGATGAAAATACAAAGGAATGTGACTCTATTTATAGGTGAGGGAGGCCACCAACCAAGTCAACTTGGATCTAGAGCCTTCCAGCTTCAGTTTGATCCAATTTGGACAAGTTTTGGACTAGTTATGTCCACTTTTTGATCTAGTTTGGAAGAGGAGAGAGAAGAGATGAAATGACTAGCCACTTTATGTATTTTTTGAATAAATGTGATTTCTAGGCACCTCCTTGAAGTGGGGTTCTCTCTCCTGATGAGTGTCAAAATTCACATTTTTATACTACTTCCCTCTTCTTGCTTGCTTGCATGCTATTATGTTATTAGTTACTTGATGGATGTTTGTTTAGATAGGTGTGATTATAGGTTTCCCTCTTTCATTATCTTCTTCTTTTCTTCTCTTTTGTGAGACAGAACCATCGCGCAAGAAGGACCATCTCTTCTTGCCTCCATCTAGGCATTGAGATCTATACCTTTACTTCTTTATAGTAAAGGAGCATTCCGATGTGACAAGGCCAAGAGATAGGGGATGCATTATCTAAAGCCTCATCATTGACAAAGGGTGCCTAGCCAACACGTTCTAGAGTCCTAGTTAAGGACATGAGCATGGACTAGAGAATCTACTGAACCATTTAGGCCAACGTTGGTGGCAGGGGAAACCCCAAGGGTAACATCCCCCAACTAGCATGTTAAGCAGGACACCCACATCTATTAGCACAAAGAGATGTGGTTCGAAACCATACAAGTATAGAGTGTCCAATGATAAGACCTAGATGGCAATAGTATTGTGCTTATTTGCTAACACTATGGGAACCATGACATAGCTCATTATTAGTACCAAGGAAATTGGACACCTCAACCTATACTCCCAATGTCGAAGTAACCACTAGCCCTACCGCCCATACTAAGTGCTTCTCAATCGATGCATTATCCAGTGACCAATTATTAAAACCCTATATTGAGAGATATATATAGACTGTCACTAATGCCATACCCACCTCTAGTATTACCACCCCAACCGGTTTCTCCTTGAACCACCACTTATACACAATAGTATTACCACCCCAACCAATTTATCCTCGAATCATACCTATACAATAGTACTCAATGTGACCAACAAAATCCAAGAGTCTAGAATGGGAGAGCTATGAGTCATATATGAGCAATATGATTCATATGGATATCCAGAGCACCTCCCAGTCATATGAGCAATGGAATCTGAGAGTGCAAAATAGGAGAGCTATGAGTCATATGAGCAATATAATTTATATGAGTCATATTATTTTGCACTCTCAGATTATACTCATAGTCATTGATTATACCTCTTTATTCAAATCCATGGTGCAACAAAGAGTGAGGGACCACAATAATATGGCACACAAGCTATCCCTTTAGTGTTTCCATTATAATGGCCTACAGTATGTTGCTAAGTGTCATTATAGAACCGTCACACCTAGTGCCCCAACTCCATCATTGAATCTAGTGCCAAACCCTAGTGTCACTCCAAATAGAGACATATGTTACAAGTGTCGATTTGAGAACATGCTTTCAAGGATTTTCCCAATAGAGTGATCATCACCCCAGTGGTGGCTGGAGTATCAATCACATCAAGGAGCCTTAACTTATTAATTGTACAAGTTGGACTTATTCATATAGTCCCCCTTAATGCTATATTACAAGGCTTGATGGTAGTTGACATCCAAGGTAACCAAGAAGCAAAAAGCTAAAGCTTTGACCTCAAAGCCAACAGCCCAAGAACTAGAGGTGCAAGCTTCAAAGGCTACATCAGCCCCCAAAAATGCTAATGAACCAGACCTAGAGGTCCAAAAGAAGAAGACCTCAAAGAGCTCATGAAAATGCAATGCACGATCAACCATCAAGGGCAATGATATCGTAACCATCAAGAGTTGTTCGGATGATAACTTTGAAGCTATCTCCCTTGTAAAGACAACAAGAAATTTAAACCATCTCTTCCCAAAGAGAAGAAATCGATTGACTATAAAAACCTTCCAAAGAAACTCAAAGATTAGCCTACCTGCTATATGCACATTATGTGTGCATATACTAGGAGGCTAACCCACATTAGGCTTGTGAGCATGGGAGCATGGGAACAAGCTCTAGTGGAGCATGGGTTAGGACTAAAGGGTTAAGGATAGGGTTAGGTATCCAAGGGTCACACATGGGAGATGGAGAGTCAAGAGTCACTCGAGGGCCCTCCTATAAAATAGGGACATAGGGCACACTCAAGGGGGGGCTTAGGCTATGGTCTCTTGATGTTATCTTGAGGCTAGGTTATGTTATATTCTCTTGTTTAAAGGATTATATCTACTCACCTACCATTTCACACTATAGCTACATGCTATTGGATTGGAGTTATACCTCTTGATGTTATGGGACATCAAGGTAAAGGTATGATGTACTTCATTATAATTCATGTGTGCATCCCTTCGGGGTGGTCGGGTGGATTAGTTTATGCCTGATTTATGCATGTTTATGCATAACAATTATCTAGAGAGATCTTAGGGTTTTAATAGTGGTATCAAAGCAATCTCTAGTTAATTGCTGTTATTTTTTTCTTTTTTTTGTAAATTTTGGCATTTTTTGAAGTAAATTTTAATATTTACTAAATAAAAATATTATTTTATTGATTTGTGTTGATGATTTGCACACGGATCATCGATATGGCGGTTGGAACGCATATTACCACTATTCAATGGACGAATCGATGTTGCGAGGGAATTCTGTGAGTTTAATGCTATTTTTTCTATTTTTTATGGTTTAAAATAAGCATTAATGGAAAGTTTTACCAAAATAACACATATTTTATTGTGGATATTTTTGGTAGAATGGATTCCCTAAATTTTAATAAATTTTAGGAGTTTTTTTCTTATTTTTTAGAAATTTTTTGAGCATTTTTATGGTTAAAAATGTATTTTTTATGCATTTTTGCGAGTTTTGCGAGTTTTCTACGGATATTCTATCCATTTTCTGCCAATTTTCTGCTAAAATGCAGTAGGGGCAGCATGTTGATGCATGAAATGCTCTCCCGTGTGCGTGGGATCCTCTTCGTCTCTCAAATCTGAATTTTCTCTTCTATTTTCCTCCCACCTGTGAAAACACCTCTTAGTTGGCATAATTTGATTAAACTTTAATCATAATTAATATTATTGATTATGATTGATTTTTTTAAATCCAATGTTAACCTCTCTGATTAATAGAGAAGAGAGAAGAGAAGGAAGAGGTGGAGAGTGAAGTTTAATTTGGAGAAGAAGGAGAGAGGAGAGTGGAGAGGGAGACCCTTCTCCCTCTCTCTCAATTCTGCGTGCACGCGCCGGGGGGGGGGGGGGGGGGGGGACTGTGTAGCAGCCGTGCCAGGCAAAAATCGCCCCCCCTTGATATTTTTTTTAAAGCTTTTGTATAAAGCTTAATTAAGCTTTATTTAAACTTTTTTAATTAAAAAAGTGTTTTTTAATTAAAAAAAAGTGTTTTCTTTAATTCCAAAAAAATATTTTCAAAAAAGCTTGAAAAAGATAGAGGAAATTTGACATTTGAGGAAAAAAAATCTCCAGAAATTTATGAATTTATCTTCTTGAAATCCTTTGGCTTTCCGCATTCCCGAGAAACCTGTTGGCTTTCTGAATTCTGGAAAATCTTTTGACCTTTTCGGATTCTGGAAACTTTTGACCTTTCACACTCTGATTTTGTTTGTCTTTTCATTTTCTCGAAACTGTTGGCTTTCTGTATTCCGGGAAAACCATTTGGATTCTGAAATTTTTGACTGTTCGTATTCTTATGCGTTTGAGGTAAATTTTTGACTGTTCGTATTCTTATGCGTTTGAGGTAAATTAAAATTTTCAAAAATTTCTAAAAATTGGTGGAAAAATAGACAAAGGTTATTTTAAATTTCTGGAAAATGTGGGGTTGGTGTTCGGCATGTGGTGTGTCCATTCGGGCGCCCGTGACCATTCAAATTCCTTTAAAAATATATTTTTTGACCCAAAAAAATAGAAAATCCATTAAAATTATAAATTTTCATTGGATTTGAGAATTGTCGGGCAGAATTGGAAATTTCATGAACGATGGGATTCTCAGGAAAAATTATGAATATTCAAGAAATTATTTTTTAGAAATCTTAAAAATTGGTATTTTTAAAATATTAATGGTATTTTGGTAAAATTAATTGCTAAAAATTTTCTACAAAAATATAGGTTTGGAATGCCATAAGATAGGTTTGGTGGAATTTAAAATTATCATATTTTTAGGCCCTATAAAATTTAGAAAAAATCATGATAATCCTTTTTCTCAAGAATTTAATATTTTCGAGGGATATTTAATGTTGAAGTACATTTTCTCATGCTGACATTAGATTGATGCGGGTTATTCGCATATTATTAATACGATTGTACCTCGTATTAGTATTTATTTCTGTTTGGATTAATTCTAAATGATGTTTTCATGATTTTTTACCATTGTTTAGCCATTTTTTGGACATGTTCCTTAATTTCTTTTGATGGCTATAATTTGCGTTCAAAGTGTGTTTCACCTTTGACACTTTTCCATGATAATTTATTTTGCACTTGTTTAAGTGCGGTCTATGCTTAATTTTCTAAGCCTAAGACAAATTCTATCATGGGTTAGTTGATCGGTTTGTTTTGGTGGATTTTATTGGATGTTTTCCAATTTTTATATAGACTCATCAGGTTTTACCTAGATCACTTGTGTCTAGGGGTTTTTTATTGAGTGTTACACACATGTGTTTCACTTGCTTACTTTGGAGTTTTGCTTGAACGACACCACATTCGTATACTCCGGATTAGTTTTAATGATTCTTTTGGCATGATTAATGACCATTAGATGGCATGCATTGATTTTTATGATCAACTATGGTTTTCATGGATTTGAGGAGCTTCTATGCTTTTATCCATGGTTTTATTGGGATCTTTTGATCTTTTGGATAATATCATGTGCTTTGAAGGTAGCATTTGCCTTCGTTTTTTGCACATAATTTTGGACTATGTTCCTTGTACTTTTGTACATATTCCAACTTAGATACCTAGTTGCTTATATGTCTAGGTGAATTGTTATTTTCTACCCTAACTTTATTGAGTTTATTGGGTAGTTATCATTAGAAAGGCGCCAATAATTCAAAAAAATTTTCTAATGATGTACTCCGAAAGAGTTATTCCTTGATGTGGTCTCAGGAATACAGAGACAGGTTTTAGTATGTGAAAATCTAGGATAAGGCCAAAAAGTGTTCAAATCCCCTTCAAAATGGTTACTGTACACTTGGATAGGGGCACACCGATAGGGGCACACCGAACCTATCAACATCCCAAGCTTCATCCTCCACTTATAAGCCACCACCTCAAGTAACCTCTCACCTCGTTGTGTTGTCAGCCACCCCCTCAAACCATTATGGAGATCCAAACCCTCTCACTAGTGAAAACAAAGACCACCCCCCAAATCTCAACCTCATAAATCCTTTAGGGAGGTCACCAAAATTAATGGGCACCCACAAGATTATCCTAGCAAGCCAAGAAAAGTACGATACCCATGCAAGGACTTGGCAAACCATTAGCGGAGATCCACCGAGTGAAAGTCTCACGTAACAATGTTCTACTCAAACCTTGAGCTGCCCTGTTGGATCCCTGTCAAGCTGCTAAGATCCCATGGCTTCTATGAAGGAAACCTCTCTATTTGGGTTCTAGAATCCTTATCGTTCGCACGACCCCAGAAGCCAAAAAGATCTAAGCAACGGCCTCAGTTCTTCCTAATACCACTTGATAAGTCTATGCTTTATTGGATCCTGAAAAAATTGTTAGATGCATAAGGATTTCTATTTGGGTGTCAAGAGATCAAAGAAAACCATTGCCTTGAACCCCCACAAAACGCACCCTTAAATGTCAAATAGTGGGTGTGGAGACCCAAAGCCATGTCTATGTGATGCCAACTCCAAAGCTTCAGTAAGAATGGAGAGTAGTGGCTTCCACATTGACTCTTGTGCTGACATCACCTTTAGAAAAGTTGGAAGAGCCCAAGGACTCTAAGCTAGAACAGAGAGTAGTGGCTTCCACATTGCCTCTTGTGCCAACATCACCTTTAGAAAATCTGGAAGAGGCCGTGGACTCTAAATAACAAGAGGCAACACCTTGATCCTAGTGGCATGAGCCGTCCTTGTTTCCATCAAAGAAGAGCCGCCCATGGTTCCAAACCCCAAAGAGCATTGAGCACACACTTTTAGGGATCCATTCAGTAACCCTAATGCTTAAAAGGATCACCATGATCCCACAATACCTATGTGTGCCACGCCACCACACCATCTTGCAAGCTAGAACTGGAACTGGAAAGACACACCTCAGTCAAGTGTACCAGAGCAAAGCTTGCCGCGGTGGTGTCTAAGCTTTTGTTCGTGGATGGGCAAGTGACTCTACACCCTCACTCATTGCACCTCTAGAATTTTCACAATAAGCATCAAAGCCTAACTTACATATGTAACATAGCCTCTCCACATAATTATACTCGCTACCTTCACTGCCGAGAATAATTAAAAAAACACAAATATCTAAAAACATATCAAAATAATGAAAAAAAAAGTCCAAATTGGTGAGCTTAGAAGTTCAATCTCCCGATGGTGATTTAAAGTTAGATCGTGATGATTTGAGGGGTATGGTGATTTATAAAGTTTAATTGATAATTCAAAGGTAACAATCAAAGGGAGAGATCGGTGTGGTCAGATCATGATTTAAGAAGTAGAATCAATGATTAGATGTTGAATCGTCTGGAAAATGGATCATCTAAGAGTCAAATTGCCACCATCCAAGAATCAACGATCAAAGATTTGAATCATCTAGAAAGTGAAAGATCACCATGATCTCAGAATCAACGATTAAAGATTTCGAGTCATCTGGAAAGTGAGATCATCTAGGAATCGAATCATCACAATCTAAGAATTGGCGATCAAAGATGTCAAATCATTAGGGAAGTGCAATCAACGATCATGTTTCTTGGATCATGATTTATGATGGCATGGCACCTAGATTGCATTCATGGATGGTCTATGTAGATAGCATGCATACCTTAGTCTCACATCTCAGACCTCACGCCTCGTGCCTAGAGAGAGAGATCCCTAACCTCATAATTGGAGAGATAGAAACCTAGCCTCACATCTCATGCCTCCTCATACCTCACACATGGAGAGAGAGAACCCTAGCCTCATGTCTTACACCTCATGCCTCACACGTGGAGGGTGAGAACCCTAGCCTCACGCCTCATGCTTGGAGATAGAGAAAGAAAAAAAAATCTTCCCCTGCTGCCCTACGTCCCCATCTCGACCACTCATGCCCCCCATGCCCATAGCACAGGCCTAACCCACCTACACTGGCACAACAGGCCTAGTCCGCTATGCCATAGCACATGCCTAACCCACCTACACTGGCACAACAGGCCTAGTCCGCTATGCCATGCTTTCCTTTCTGCTCCACACAAATTAGCTCTATGCTACTCAGATCAAACCTCTCTATCTCCCTCTCTCTCTTTCGCCATAGCAAGTGGGCTAAGAGGTCCTGTGTAAAAAGTGAACCAGGCTAGAGACACGATTTAAGTTTGGCGCATGTGCAGTTCTACCCCTTCCAATTTGTATTGAAGAAATGTAGCTTCCTATGTAAAAGAGAGCCAAGTGGTTTGAGTATAAGGTGAATGAAATATCACAAGCTAACATTGACCGCCTGGAAATTAAATTTATTGAGGTTGAAATGCTTAGTCTCATGTCTTGACATGCTAAGATTGGTCCCTCTCAACCTTTGAAGGGAGCCCACATCACTGGATCTCTACACATGCTTTTTCAAACTATTATTCTGCTCGAGACCCTAACTGCCCTTGGTGCAAAGGTTCACTGGTGCTCTTGCCATATCTTCTCTACCTCTAGGACCATCTTGTTACTGCCATTGCTCATGGTAGTGCCTCCATCTTTTCTTGGAAGGGAGAAACCCTACAGGAATATTCATGGTGATGCACTGAGAGAGCCCTTGAATGGGGCCCATGTGGTATTGATGATGGTGGTGATGCCACTCTCCTCATCCATGAGGGTGCATAGGCAGAATAAGCTTTTGCCAAGGTTGGTACTCTTTTGGATCCTACTTCACTTGAAAAATCGAAGTTTCAAGTGGTTATTTCCATCATCTTGGAGGGCATCAAAGCAAGATCCCATGAATTATCGAGGGGAAAGATAAAATTATTGATGTGTGAGAGGAGATAACTACTAGGGTGCACCGCCTCTACCAAATGTGAATCTTCGCTCTATCATGTCCATTAATGTGCATAACTCAGTGACCATGCATAAGTTTGATAACCTCTATGGATATTTTCACTCTCTGCCTAATGGGCTCATGAGGGCCACTAATGTCATGATGATAGCTACTAGTATAGCGGGTGTTGTTTGTGGCCATGGTGATGTTAGCAAGGCTTATGCTATTGCTATGAGCTACAAGGGCATGAGTGAATGTTATTGAGATGGATACCATATGCACTTTGTAAAGCCTTGATGGAAGGGCTTGTGCTATTGCTATGAGCTACAAGGGCATGAGTGAATGTTATTGAGATGGATACCATATGCACTTTGTAAAGCCTTGATGGAAGGGCTTCCTGCCTTAACTCTCAAAGATATTGTCGATCTTGTTGTGACATCCTTGTCAGTACTACTAGTCACAAGAACATTATCATGGTAAGCCACATGGAGATGAAAAATAATGGTCAAAAGAACATTATCTTGGTAAGCCACATAAAGGAGATGAAAAATAATGGTCAAAAGAACATTATCTTGGTAAGCCGCATAAAGGAGATGAAAAATAATGGTCAAAAGAACATTCACTCTCTGCCTAATGGGCTCATAAGGGCCACTAATGTCATGATGATAGAGCTGGTAGTACAGCGGGTGTTGTTTGTGGCCATGGTGATGCTAGCAAGGCTTATGCTACTAGTAATATGAGCTGCAAGGGCATGAGTGAATGTTATTGAGATGGATACCATATGCACTTTGTAAAGCCTTGATGGAAGGGCTTCCTGCCTTGACTCTCAAAGATATTGTCGATCTTGTTGTGACATCTTACTACTACTAGTCACACAAGAACATTATCATGGTAAGCCACATGGAGATGAAAAATAATGGTCAAAAGAACATTATCTTGGTAAGCCGCATAAAGGAGATGAAAAATAATGGTCAAAAGAACATTATCTTGGTAAGCCGCATAAAGGAGATGAAAAATACTACCCTTGTGTGTAATATTGGCCACTTCACCTAATGACATTGACTTGCATGAATTGGAGACCTTTCTTGGAGTAAAGCCTCACACTAGCCAAGTGACCAATCAGGACAATCAAAGGAAATAAAGTCTCACAAAAGTATGCCAAAAAAGTGTATGTTCTTCTCAAGCAAGTGGATGCAACATGAACCACCATCCAGCCGCTACGCCACCACCGTCAGCATGATAGATAACCTCACCAACTAGCTTCCTTACAAAGCTATTAACAAAGCTCCAAGCTTGATAAAGAGACCAAGATACTAGCCCATCAACCCCAAAGCTAGACAAAAGAAATCACATTGGAAACTTCAAATGAATCAACACACCCCAATGCTATCCAAAGCAATCCCACCGGTAACTTCAAAAGAATCAAGACACCCACAACATTTGCACACAAACCTCAAAGCTGGTGCAACTATAAGCCACCACTCGACAACACCTTGGACCACACACCAAGTTGGCCCTAGCTTCTCTAATATCAACCTCGCTCTTCAAGCCAAGCAACCAACGTCCCAACCAGGCCATTGGCATACCTGCAAGGCACCAAACAAAACAACTATAAGCCACCACTTGGCAACACCTTTAATCACACCAAGTTGGCCTTGGCTTCTCTAACATCAACTCAGCTCTTCAAGCCAAGCAACTAATATCCCAACCACGCCATCAACATTTTCGTAAGGCAGTAGACAAAGCAACATTATCATTGTCCTACCAATATAAGCTACCTCATCTCTTTGTCATTCTAAGCATTGGATGTCGAAAACTTGGCAACAACACACCCACGATGTCAACACACCAACCTCAAAGCCACTTGGTCTCTTTAGCAAAACAACATCATCACCGACCTACCAATGTAAGTCACTTGGTCTCTTTAGCACCATTCTTGCCAATTTATTCCAAGCATCGAACACAACCTAGCAAAGCTAAAAGCTAGCTAGAAAGACAACTAAGCACCGACACACCCACCTTGATGCCGATATTAATACCAAGAAGCCACCAACATGAACAAGACCTAAATTGGCCCACTATTAGCACTCTGACAAGCATCATTCAATGCAATGTTGACATCCACATCTTCTTGCCAAACTGGTAAGTGTAGGTAATCCCTTCACCCTCTCGCTTACTTTGGCTCCCCCACCATTGAGTGGGTAGAGTGCTCCCCACCATGGAGGGTAAATCTAGTATAGCTAGGATTGTTTACAGGGTAAATCTAGTATAGCTAGGATTGTTTACAGGTACATCGTGTGAATAATCAATTGCCAAACCACAAATCTCACCACCAAGCTTCTACTTATAACCAGACCCCCGGCAAGTCTTAAATGTGCAAACAACCCTCGTCACTCGCATATGTTTGGAACTTTTACTTGCATAGTCTTCCTGCCTTGTGGTCCACCATCCATACACTCATGCCTTTCGTTGATCACATCCATGGTCTCCATCACACCTTATCAAGGTACTCCAACACTAGATCCCATTCTTTCACATAGCATCCATGCCCCATGCCATCACTTTGTATGGATGCCTTCGATCCTATTATCTTGAATTCCTTATTGAGTCTCGTTCTTGTTGCTCAGTCTAGCCCTCTTCATTCATGACTCACTAATTTAGTGTCTGCATACTCACCAGGACTATTAGCTTTCCATCTACACCTAGCACACTCGAACTTCATGAAGATGCCATCAAAGAAGCCTCCATCTTGTCCAATCACATATGGGCATCCCAATTTTCATTTATGGAGCCATCGAATCCATGCACCAAAGAGGAGATCTCCACAAAAAGCAGTGACTCCATCAAGAAGCATGCTTTGCATCTTTGTCCCAAGCACCAACAAACTTGCCTTCATCTATGCTAATCAAGTAAGGTAGAGCTACCTAAAAATATCAAAGCAACACCGCATATCACCATGCTTCAAGCTAACAAACCAAAGAGCTACCAACAGCTTAAAAAGAGGCTCACAACATGCTTAGATCCATTCGGCCATGTCCCAACAAATTGGGTAATTCTTCCATTCTCATGACAACCCAAACTCCATCACACCCACCTTATCAGCTAGCCTCGTTACACATCAAGTCTACCAATTTCCTATCTCTACATAGGCCCACCTTTTTCCCGATGCCCGTGCTTGCATGCCACCACTTGCAATATCCACGTGCTCTACATGTATTACACACATAGCCACCTTTCATGAACTTGCATTGAGCCTCGCCACACCAACAACTGGCTACGTATACTTCTAAATGGGGGAAACAATGGGTAAAAGTTATTGGGACTCAGACTTTCAAGGATAACAAGGTTTTTAGGTCTACTACCCATGCGATATTCATGATCACTTGGCTTGTACTCACTCGAAGGTGGGCTTGGACCTACTAATGTGTACGAGATGTACACTCATCCTTCCCACAAGAAGGTGCCTCTAAGGGGTTGAAATGAAATCATCACCTATCACATAATAGATGACTATAATAACCCATGGAAGGCCAACTTTCATGTCCCACCGAGTCTTTCACTGTATCTAGTAATGTGAAATCCAGTTGGATTGGTTGTAAAGGTAGAGGCTAAAGAACTAGCTCTTTTGGGGTCTTCTTACGAATGGTCATAGGTTTGGCTATGGCCTTTGGTATGCGTTCAGGTTTCCTTTACCGATTCTATGATTGGATCTAGAATAGGGTCTAGGATAGGCTCAGGTAGGGTTAATAGTTGCACTCAACCACTTGTTCAAGTACTGGCTCTAGTTTAGCCTACTCCTTCCTTACAAGTACTTAGACTTATTTCATTTTGTTTGTACTCAACCACTTGTTCAAATACAGGCTCTAGTTTAGCCTACTCCTTCCTTACAAGTACTTAGACTTGTTTCATTTTCTCCTTCTACAACATGGGGTTGGGATACTATTCGAGTTTCTTTGGAACGTTTACATTAAGTCTAGAGGTAGGTGTACCAACCAGTTATTACTACCTTACGGCTTGTAAGGATATACCTATTCATGGCCTTTAAGCATTTCCTTGGCATACAATCTATAGGGGCTACAATTTCCTAGGAAAATTATTGTCCTTTGGATATTAAAGTATATATTTTATCTAATACTTGCACACTAGCCCCATTATATGGTTAGTACATAATATTGTATGCCCTAGGCAGGCCTTATTTCATAGAAATAAAGTTTGTGAGCCTAGCTTAGATAGGCGTGAGCAACATGAACCTATAGGTGTGAGCCTCGATATGTAAACCTAGACAAGCGAGCCTAAAGATATGAGTCTAGAGGCATGGGTCAATAGATATGAGTCAACACACGTGAACCTTGAAAAAACAATAATAGACAAAATAATAAAAATACTTAAAACTTAAAAAAAGACCTACATTAGGAAGCATTAAAGAGCATTTCACCTGGGTGAAACCTTTGATACAAACCCAATCTAGACTAATTGCTAGAAATTACAATATAGTCAACTAGATTGCATCAAAACACACTTCCTCAAACCCACCCAGCTTAAATCCCAGCAAATGACCAACACTCAACACATTGATCCCTTATTAACTCCTTTTGATCCATCTCAAGCAAGAAACTTTGGGATGAAATGAGCTAACTAAATGCAAACGTGAGGAGCAGAAAAATATAGAATGCTTGGAAATAAAAAGCTATCTCACAGTCCTTTAAACCACACACAAAGATACATATACACATAGACTCTGCATCCCAATAGTTTTCACACTCAAACTTTTGAGGATAAGAAGGTTATGAGTGCTACGTCCCTTTTTAGGATAAGAAGGTTATGAGTGCTCTATGAGACTCCACATCCCAATAGTTTTCAGACTCAAACTTTTGAGAACAAGAAGGTTATGAGTGCTATGTCCCTTGAAAAATATTTGCACTCACCTGGCTCATACTCACTTAAAGGTGGGCTTGGATCTGCCAATGTGTAGGGGATGTGCATTGATCCTTCCCTCTAGGAGGCGATGCCTTTGATGGAGTCAAAATGAAGTCAACACCTATCACATGAAGGAAAATATTATGGTGACTCTGATGACCAATGGAAGGCCGATTTTCATCTCTCATTGAGTTCTCCTTCATGGCTTCTAGCAATGAGGAATCTAGTTGGACTCGTTTCAAAGGTGAGGCTTCAAAATTGGCTCTTTTTGTAGCTTCTTAAAAATGGTCATGTGTTCAACTATCGCCTTTGTCACATTCTGAGGTTCCCTGAGACTAGTTTTATGATCCACTTTGGAATAGGATCTAAGATAGGCTCATGCAGAGTCAATGGTTGGACTCGTTTCAGAGGAATCTAGTTGGACTCGTTTCAGAGGTGAGGCTTCAAAATTGGCTCTTTTTGTAGCTTCTTAAAATTAGTAATGTGCTCAACTATCGCCTTTGTCATATTCTGAGGTTCCCTGAGATTAGTTTTATGATCCACTTTGGAATAGGATCTAAGATAGGCTCATGCAGAGTCAATGGTTCATACTTAACCACTTGCTCAAGTACTGGCTTTAGTTTAGAATGCACCTTGCTTACAAGTGTTTGGGCTTGTTTAAGTTTCTCCTTCTCCAAACATGTGGTTGGGGTACTCTTTGAGTTTCTTTGGAAGGTTTATGTAGTCAATGGGTTTTTTTTATTTGGGAAGAGTTGGTTTGAGAAAGAGATTGCATGTTATCTCTTTGAGGGAGGTAGCTTCGAAGCTATCATCCAAACCACTTTTAATAGAGATAAAATCTGACTGTGCATTGCATTTTCACATACTGTTTGAGATTTTATTCCTTTAGACCTCTAGTTCCAGTCCTTTAGGCTTTTTGGGGCTATTGTAGCCTTTAGGGCTCATGCCTCTGGCTCTTTTGGTTGTTGGCTTCAAGGTTGAAGCATGAGCTTTTTACTTCTTAGTTATGTTGGATGTCTCCTTGGTAATTGGCCTCATCTTCATCATCTGGAGCCTTGTGATGGCAGTAAAGGGGATGGTATAAATAATTCCACTTTATACACTTAACAAGTTAGGACTCGTCAAATGCTTTAGTCACTCGGGTAATTGTCACTTTATTGGGGCAATCCTTGAAAGCATGTTTGAATCCACACTTGTAACATGAGCCTCTGTATAGAATGACACTTGTAATAACAAGTGCCTTTGTACATAATGACATTGGGGTTTGACATTGTGGATTTGAAGATGGAGTTGGGGTACTTGGTTGGCTCGATGGCTCTATGAGGACACTCAGCAACCCTTAATGGAAACATCGAAGAGGTGACATACATGACATGTTCTTGAGGTCTCTCGCTTTGGTGCACCATAGCTTCGAACAAGGTGGCTGGGTTTCTCTGGATATCCATATGAATTGTATTATTCATATGACTCGTAGCTCTCATGTTCTGGTCTCCTTAAGTTTACTAGCAATGTCGTTATGCAAGTACTATTATACTACTCTGCAGTTCTAAGAGGAGTACTATTGTAATCATATGCAGTTCCAGGAGGAATCGATTGGGGTGATACCAAAGGTGGGTATGGAATTGGTGGTTGTCTATATATATCTCTTGGTATAGGATTATGATAAATGGTACTAGATTATGTGCCATTAAAAAACATTTGGTATAGGTGATAGGGCTAGTACTAGTGGCGATAAGGCTAGTGGTTACTTTGGCATTGGAAGCATAGGTCATGGTGTTAGGTTTTTCCATACCAACAATGGGTTACATCATGGTTCCCATGGCACTGAGAACAATACTATTGTTGTCTAGGCCTCAACATCATCGAACACTCCATACTTGTAAGATTTTAGTGACAAATTACACACCAAATGTATCTCTTCATGGAAATAAATGTGGGTTTCCCGCTTAAGGAATGGGATGGGGCTGGCCTTGGTTGCCCTTAGGGCTAGCCTTGCCACTTCTGGCCTCAACTTTGAGCAAATTTGTTGCTAACTTATCCATGCTCATATCCTTGACTATGACTCTAGCTTGTGCTAGTTGGGCACCCTTAGACACATGAAGGCTTCTAAAGGCATGTCCCCTATCTCTCTTAGTTTAGGTGGATGATTTTTACATCCTTATCTTGGAGATTTTCTATTGGGTCTATTATCTCACAGCAACACTCATCAAATATGTAGTGTTTAGAGATGGTATTGAAGCCTCTTGCTCTTGAGACCAATCTTAAAAATCGACCATGAGTGATAAGTCATCTTTTGTGAGGGCTACATCTCATCTAGAGATACTTAGTTCTAGAAATGTATAGTCCTGCATTGTTTCACCCTCCTCTTACTTGAGTTTATAGATTTTTGCAATGGGCCCCATGAGGCTCCATTGGGCGAGAATCCCATAATGAATGTGTGCCTCAAGACCTTGTAGGCTAGCCTTTTCATCTAGCTTTAGAGACCTAAACCCCTAGCCTACTTTGCCTTCAATGCAAAGTCCAAATGAACATATCATGGTGGGATCATCAATCCATCCCATGGCCTTACAATTTGAATTAATCTTCTCGAGATATTGAATGGTATCTCAAGCTTCCTCAAATTTGGTCATCATCCTTGAGATGTGGATTAGCCTTATTTTTCCCAATTCTGAGCCTTTAGGTATATATATTTGTGGTAGCTTGCCTTCCCATTTCAAATGTAATCCTATTGTCTTCTACATATTTATGTGGTGGCTATACAATGTAAGGGAATGGTTGCACAAAACCCTCAATTTCAGGGTTTGGGATTAGGCTATGTGGTTTCTAATGGTACTCATCTTACTTGTCCTAACTTTGAGATTGTTAGCTCACTAGTGTAGATGAGGACACGCTATGTAAATTCCCTTATGGATCCCTTTAGTTTGAGGTAGTCTTGGACATAGGCTCTTTACCCTTCTCCGTGTTGTTCCATGTCTCTCATGTGAACGAAGAAGAATTGGAGCTTGGTTTCGTGTAGAGAAGATGCTTCTATATAATGAGCTCTTATATGATAAGTGGGACTCTTGCACTTGCACTATGCTATTGTGTGTTTTGAGGGACACTTGTCCCTAATAGTACAACAATGGAGACATATGTCGATTGTTGTAAACTACAGTTGTTGGACTACTTATTGGTCATGGTAAGCTTGGGATAATCCCAACACCAAATTGATACCAAATGTTCAAAAAACATTGTGGGCACCTAACATGGTTTGACCACTTCCTAAGGAAGAGAACCTTGAGGTTCTTAGCCATGCCTCTACTCCTTCCCTGGAGCTAACAATGCCAGCACCGGATTAAGACCAAATGTTTGAAACATTATGGTTACCTACCATGGTTTGACCACTTTCTGAGGGAGAGAACCTTAAGGTTCCTAGCCGTACTTTTTATCCTTTACTAGAGCTTTGTCCAAAATAGACCCATCATGTACATGAACTCCTTGTTTGTGTACCCACTTATGTCTGTTTCTTATATGTATGTGTGTGAATGCTCACTTATATGTGTAAGTGAGTAAGGGCATATGAACCCTCTCTTAGAGTGGTTAGAATAAATATCTTATGTGTGTGTGTGTGTGTGTGAAGTCTCACTTATATGTGTAAATGAGTAAGCGTATGTGAGCCCTCTCTTAAATATCTAGATATTATACCACTTTGACATAAGCAGTTGATGTTATTTAGATGAGCCTCTAAGGCTATAAAAGCATTATACTCGATGAAAACAATCACATCAATTAATATCATTGGTCATGCAACACATCTATCTCTCTCTCTGAAGTTTTCTCTCTCTCTCTCTCTCTCTCTCTCTCTCTCTCTCTCTCTCTCTCCACACAAAGAGATATGGATGGATAAATTTTTCTTTTATCTTCTTCTCTTCTCTACAACTATAAACTAAAGAAATGAGCACACATACTATATGGGAAAATACTCTTCTACTATGACATATAATGATCGGTCCATACTGTGAACCCGAATATATGAGTTGGCCGTATAACTAGTGGTATTCACACATCCCATCATTCATTGGTGGCATATCAACCATAATCTCACCAACCATGCTAGCGGTATATCAACCATAATCTCACCAACTATGCCAGTGTCATAAGTGCAAAAGCTATCACCCATAAATGACTAGCAGCATGATCCTTCTATCTGTCTTTTTCACATTAAGTGAAAAATCTGCATTAGATACGTGAAAAATCTAATGGTAACAAGACACTCCTCGATCTTGTTTTGACCATGCTCTCGGTGCCTGCTTCAAGCTATATAAAGCTATGCATAACTTCCATAGAAAATTCTTGATGGTGTGCATCACTCTCATAACTTGATGGATGCATTATCATGTATACTTCTTCCTACAAATCACCATGTAAAAAAAGCATTCTTTACATCCATCCCATGTAAAGACCCAACCTATGCTATAGCCATAACAACGATAGCTCTCACGGTTTCCATTCTCGCAACCGAACTGAATGTTTTCTCATAATTAATACCATAGGTCTATGCATAATCCTTGGCAACGAATCTTACCTTATACTTGCTCACTAATCCATCTGAGTTATGTGCTTGACCTTATACACCCACTTACATCCATTTGCCTTCCTTTCCTTAGGAAAAGGTGCTAACTTCCATGTTGCATTTGTATCTAACACTACCATCTCCTCATCCATCATGACATCTTCCCATTTTTTTATTTCCAAGTATGTGCTCAAAACAAGTGAGCTCCAACCCCTATATTGCTTTTATGACGTAAGCATAGTGATGGGATGTATATCCATCATATCTTAATCTATCAAGAGGGTCTCTAACCGTTGTAGATCTACATACACCTGGATCACTATTAAAACTTTTCACTTGTATCAAACCTGTAATCTCTAACATAGTGGTATTGTAAACCTGCAGGTTTATAATAGTACTATAAACCTACTATACTATAACTATATATGAAACCAGCCACATAAATAACCATTTACCAATGCTTGTAACACTTAGATTATCTACATAGATTAACCTGTAACCAATTTTTGCAGCAACTTTACATAGCACCAAAAATTAGGCATATATAGTTAAAATCAACACTTTCACAAAGTGCATGCGAGAAACTTGTTGAGCCAAAATAGGACCCGAATCACATCGAAACGCACAAAATTATAGTTAAAAAGAGTTAACCACTTAATATGGTCAATTTCCTTCACCTAGGAGGATTCCCCAATCTGAGACAATGACTTCCTTATCTATCTATTGCTCTCATATAGCTACCAAAGATGTTGCTCCAAAATCAAAGAGGGAAAGAGATGGAAATACCCTTACCCATGTAATGCTTCCTTGCTTGCCTTTTGCTTGCGCTCTCACATAAACTGGACCTATGATACCATAAAGAGAATGTGAGGGGGGGGGAGGGAGAGCTTGAGTTTCTTGTAAGAAAACATGCACACACAAGAGAGAGCAAGACATAAGAGAGAGATGGATGGCTGAATTTTTCTTCTATCTTCTTCTCTTCTCTATAACCATAAACTAAACATATAAGAGTATATACTATATATGGGAAAGTAATCTTCTACTATAACAGACAATGGTTAGTCTATATTATAAATCTGACTATATGAGCTGGTGTTATAACTATGCCATACTCTAGTAATCCAAATGTGGTTGTCACACAACCTGTCATCCACCATTGGCAACATATCAACCATAATCTCACCAACCATGCCAATGGCATAAGTGCAGAAGCTATCACCCAAGAAGTCATCCATGTGGTTGTCACACAACCTGTCATCCACCATTGGCAACCATAATCTCATCTTCCATGTGCATGGGACTACATTCTCCATAAGTGGCACCCCAATCAATGTGTCATGCAACACCTCATCAATGCAATCCTCGTCGCATACACAACTGTCCAAATCATGAGAAATGTGATCATTAATACTCCTATCCCTCCTATAAGGTACCACAACATCAAAATCACCATCCTCATGGATGATCACAACAAGATGATCTACGTGGCTATCCTCTTTGTTGAAAGTAGACTCATCATCACTTGAATCATTATCCATGCCCTCACTCCTAATAAGAGATGCTTCCACTTGCTCCTCTTTGACCTCATCTTCACTTAGAAAGTCATGGTTGTCCACATGTTCCTTTTCAACCACCATTACATGCATAAAATCCCCTTTGCAAAACTAATTAGTGTCACCATCTTCACTTGAAGCGTCTTCACAATAACAATGGTGTTCCAAGAGAACTATGGACTAAAGTCAATTCCTTGTGGAATGCCTACAAAGTGATGAAGTATGTACGTAGAAGAGTTTTGACCATATATGCATCAATACTCACCCTTTAAGTTCCCATAAAGCATCTTGTTACCAAAATTTTGACATGACCTATGTGTATTGGCAACTAAATCTCAATAACAAATTTAATGCATTATCTTGCTCATTAGTGTCCAATGGCTACCATAGCCTTGGCATTTGTTGTCAATGGAGAGCTCTACTTGTTGGTCTCTCCTCCCAGTTAAGTCTTCCCACCCCTTTACCAAGTTTGAAATCCAAGGCAAAGGTTGGGGCCAAGTATCTAAGGCACTCTCACAAATAGACAGATTCACAAAAACACTCTCCCTTAGCCTCTCCTTTGATATGCCAACGGTACACCTCTACTATAATCTAGTTTCTACAAATGAAAATAGATTGCAGCAGAAAGAGTTGTGGGGGTGAAGATCCACTTATTACAAGAGGATGCATGAACTCTTGCATATACCCATCCTTTTAGCATTAGATAAGAAGGATGCAAATCTTGATGAAATAGTTCTAAATCTTGTTCATAAGCCCTAAGTACCTTGAGTTGATCCATCAAGTGGTTGCTCCACTCCCAAATGAGAAAACTTCCAAAAGCTTAACACTACGCAATGCCTTGCTAGTTGGCATATACTGCCTTAATGATGTGCAAGTCATGCTTTGCCTCGGTCAATCAGACCAGCAGCAGCAACCAAAAAACGGTAATATGAAAGGAGTGAGTTGAAACAATTGTGTGTTTCTGATCTACACAAAGTAGTTGCTATGTATAGGAAATTGCCATACCCACTCCCAATAGAAAGCTGCTTCAATCCCTCATTATCATAGACGTAGACACATTCTTTCTCTATTTCATGTAGTAGAGAAGCACAAGTTTAAGGAGTTCATTCATAGCCATGAGGGCATCAGAGATGCTTTATATAGAGAAAGTTTGCTCCACAACACTAGCTATCCTTGTTTGAATTTGTAGTAGCACAACAGCGCATAGGTGCTTGTAAATCTCAAGTTAAAGCTTGGTGGCAATGTTGGTTGAAGTGAAGGAGCCTAGCACAAGAGAAGTTCAAGTTCTACTAACCTCCACGGAAAATCCAATCTCCATGTGGGCCCTTGGTGCCCAGTTCATTTCCAAGCTTATTAAGGTCTCCAGCATTGTCATTGCGGCTTCTTGTGTCAAAGCCAAAGCCACTTATGTTTCCTTGATGTGCAAGAATTATAAGGACGTGAAGGCATTTCCCTCCTGTAGACCAGGACTCGAGGGTACCATCACACCTTGCTCAGGCTGACCATGTTGCGCAGCCTCATGAGGAACCATGTCGTGTGTGAACCCTTGGGTCATCATACCTGACAGCTTCAAGAAAACCGAGAGGATGTCCCCACTAGAGAAATGCCTCGCACCATGTTGCTATCGATAGATCAAAATCCAAGTGCCATAGAGCTTCTACACATGAGCTGCACTCTACTTGAGCTTTTATCATTGATGGATCACATAGCAATCCATGAAATCAAGCAAATGTGCACATAAATCAAGAAATGCAAAAATGTATCACTCAAAATTCTAATAATCCAAGGGAAATCTAATGTAAAATCCAAGGTAAAAATCCACAAATCATGCCAAGATTTCAGGCACAAATTAGATCCCTGATATATGGCTAATGATGAAGCAAAAAACCCTAATCACAACAACCAACATCAAAGCCAATACCAATTCAAGGGAGGGGTAGAGAAAAGAGAAAGATTACACTCGAGTGGAGTACCACATATACTCATAATGGAGCGATCACATGCACTCAAGGTAGTAACACACATACAATCATAATGGAGCGATCGCATGCACTCAAGGGAGTACCACACACTTAGAATGGAGCAATCACATACACTCAAGGGAGTACCACCATAGCCAAGAGCTTGGAGCTCCAATAAAGGGTAATTATATTATGTTCAAAAAGGTTAAAAAGCACAATAGCCATAAACCATATGCCTTTTATTATGTCCAAAAAGGTCAAAAGGTACAATTGTATTATGTCCAAAAGGCCAAAAGGTATAATAGCCATAAACCATATGCCCTTATAGTCCAAGGTCCCTATACGTCACATGTAAATTCTCCCTTCTTTTTTGCTTGCTTTCTCTCACATGGGCTCTTTCAACTTTTTTGAAGATGGTATTGGCACACAATAGTTGAGGTGGAAACCACCACTCTTCACTCCAGCTTACACTTTGGGGTGGGTGTTAGAGGCACGGTTTTGGGTCTCCATACCCACTTAGATTTCCAATTCGAGGGTGTGTTTACAAGGGTCCAAGGCACATGTTTCTTTGATCTTGACATCTAGATGTGGGGGTTCCCTTTGTAGAATCCTTGTGCTTCTAGCCATTTAGTTGCGATGATCCAACGAAGCGTCAACTTCTGGGGTGATAGATGGTATTAAGGTCATTGCCTTGATCTTTTTGGCTTCTAGGGTTGTGCATACGACGAGGTTTTTGGGACCGAGACAGACCAGTTTCCCTTGGTAGAAGCATTGGGTGTCTAACAGCTTGACAGGGATCCAAAGTGGGTTTGGGTAAAACTCTGTTACTTGGGGCATCTATTTGGCATATCTTTGCTCACAATTGGGCTTGTATGGTTGCCAAGTCCTTGCATGGATGTCGTAGGCTAGGTACCATTGTTTCTTGGTGACCTCCGTGAAGGGTTGCTGAGATCAAGGTTTGGGAGGTAGTTTTTGTCTTCACTATCACGCTAAGATTTAGGATCTCCAAAATGGTTTGAGGGAGTGGACGATGTAGTGAGGCAAGAGTGTTGTGTAGTGCTAGAGGTTACTTGAGGTGGGTGGTGGCTCGTAAAAGTGGAGGATGAGGCTTGGGATGTCGATAGGTTCAGTGTGCCCTCATCCACCAAGAGTACATTTATCATTCCAAAGGGGAGCTTGAGTGTTGGGGTCCTTCTTCGTGTCAATTGGATGATGCAATATGTGGTTGTGATCCCTCCCCTTTAGAGGATGATGCTCTCTTTCAATGTACCTACATGGGTCACATAAAACTTGCAAGATGAAATTTTAGATCCAATCAAAAACTTTATTTCAAAAAACAAATGATTATATATTATAAATTATTTACCATGGTAATGGTTGTTGTGGATGGGTGGCCTAATAAGGCCCACATCTCCCAAGACAACATGTTAGCCTCGGTATCAACCAAAATAGGCCATGCAACTCAGTGGTCTTTTTGGGGAAACTTAAACTCAAGGCGAGCTTGTTCCACCGCTAGTTCTATCTTAAATGTGTCAAGCACGAACACAAATGTGATTTTGACACCATCCAATCATGCAAACCTTGTGCCAAGCTTTTGTGAAAGAGTGACCATGGTTGCAGAATGTGAATCCAGTCCTCGGAGTTGGCCAATTTTAGGAGGGGCTTATATTTACAGTCCTCATCTTCACCATTCAATATTGTCATAGGCTCTATAGATGTCAATCAACATGGTGTGAGCTTCTAAGTTGCATGTTGTTACATATTGGAATTGAATCTCCCTCCTCCTCTATACATGGCTAGCAATTGTGCTCCTAATCCCATATGGTGTTTGGTTGGTTTTGTGTGCCTTGTATATAGAGGATAAAATATACCCTTGTCCCTTTACCCCCCAACCATTAAGGTTAGAGAGATGGGATTACGGGGTGGGGGGTGACATAGTCTATTGGCCTCTTGCGCAAAACTGCTAATAGCATGGTATCAAAGCCAAGTTTACTACTACTGTGTGCATGGAGCTTGCTTGCTTTACAACATGTTGAGGTTGTTCTAGTATTGAGCATGGGGACTATGTAAGGAAGGTCGCTAAAGGTTAATGGCCCCACTTTGTATGTTGGGGCAACACTAACATACAAAACTGGGGACGACGTAGTCTATTGTCCTCTTACACAAAACTGCTCGCAAAACTGCTCTCGATAGCATGGTATCAAAGCCAAGTTTACTACTACTGTGTGCATGGAGCTTGCTTGCTTTACAACATGCTGAGGTTGTTCTAGTATAGAGCATGGGGACTATGTGGGGAAGGTCGCTAAAGGTTAATGGCCCCACTTTGTATGTTGGGGGGAGACACCACGTGTTTGATAGTCTTCCAGTTGGTGTCCTAGTCATGTCGTGATCGTCTCCAGCTATGTCGAAGGACTTTGATTAAGGGGGGGTGTTGGAATTGAATTTCCCTGCTTCTCTCCATGTGGATAGCAACAATGACTGTGCTCCTAATCCCATATGGTGTCTAGTCGATTTCGTGCGCCTTGTAAAATAAGGCATAAAATATGCCCTTTCCCCCTTATCACCCAGCCATTATGATTGGAGACATGGGATTATAGGGAAGGGACCCAACCTAGTATGTTGGTGTCTTGCATAGAACTACTCTAACATTGTATGCTTTGTAAATATCGACTAAAGCGGTCCAAGCGGTTGTGTCAAACTCATTATTGACGAGAATTCCTTGACCCATGGGATAGTGAACAAACCTTGCGTCTCTCATGTGAGGCCTTCCAAGGATCATGATGTACTACCCTCTTCTCTAAAAAAACCATCACCACACGAATGTGTGGTGTAAGTTTAGCCCAAAGGTGTTTGCATCCTAACGGATGCCTAAAGGTTTAGCTATGTTCTTATCTCACAAAGCTTGACCATAAGGCTCGTGCCTATGAGTGGTGGGCTTCTTAGGCCTCCTAGTAATCCTTGGTGATGATGCTGACCCCATACCGACGTTTCTTTAAAAAATGACAAGTAACATGACGTTCATTTCATCACTTTCAAAGTAGTGGCCCAGTTTGTTCATAGGCCCTTTTGGTTGTCCTTTTGTCTTGTGTATAGAAGGAGAGCACTCAATGTAGCATAAATCATCCTCCTTCTCCTCTTTAGATTCAGGTTAAGTTATGTGGGCTCTTAAATTCCCATTCATCCAATCAATTAAGTCTCTCCAAAGTTGAGAATGTCCTTGTAAAGAGAGAACTTATCCCATCACAGGACTCAGACTGTCGAGGATAAGAAAACTATGAGGCCTAATATCTTGCTCGTACGATATTCGTGCTCACTTAGCTCATACTCACTCGGAGGTGGGCTTGGGCTTGCTAATCTGTAGGGTATGTACACTGATACTTCCCTAGGAGGCGGTGCCTCTGATGGGGTCAAAATGAAGGTAGTCTATAGGGTATGTACACTGATCCTTCTTGAGGAGGCGATGCCTCTGATGGGGTCAAAATGAAGTCGTCACCTATCACATCGAAGAAATATTATGGTGACTATGATGACCCATGGAAGGCCAACTTTAACCTCCCACTAAGTCCTCCTTCACTCTTCTAGCAATGCCGAATCTAGTTAGATTAGTTCTAGAGGCAAAGGCTTGGGAACTAGCTCTTTTTGCAGCCTCTTTTGGTTACAGTTTCGGTCAAGGCATTGAGGTTCTCTCATTGGTTCTAATATTCGTTGTGGGATGGAGTTAGGGATCATCTTAGGCGGGTTCAGTGGTTTGTACTTGACCACTTGCTCAAATACTGGCTCTAGTTTTGCCTGCGCCTTCCTCACAAACTTTTGGGCTTGCTTCATTTGCTCTTTCTCCAACATGGGGTTGGGTATACTCTAAGTTTTTTTGGAAGGTTTTTGTAGTTAATGGGTTTCTTTTCTTTGGGAAGAGCTGGATTGAATGAGAGATTGCTCGTTGTCTCTATGGATGGAGGCAGCTTCGGAGCTATCGTTCAAACCACTTTCAAATGGTCATGACATTGTTGCCTTAACAACTTATGCGAGCTCTTCAAGATCTTCTCCTTCTTGACCTTTGGTTCTACCTTTTTGGGGCTGTTGTAGCCTTTGGGGCTTGTGCCTCTAGCTCTTGGGTTTTTGGCCTCAAGGTTGAAGCTTGAGATTTTTGCTTCTTCGTTATTACCTTTTGATGTTTCTTTGTGGTGGCAATTGCCCTCAACTTGGTCTTCTAGAGCCTTGTGATAGCATTAAGGGAGACTATATGAATAAGTCCTCCTTGTACACTCAACAAGTTAAGGCTCATCAAAGTTGTTGATGCTTTGGCCAACCACTAGGGTGATTGTCACTCTGTTGGGATAATCCTTGAAAGCATCTTCGAATGCACACTTGTAATATGTGTCTCCATATGGAATAACGATGGGGTTTGGCATTGGATTCGGGAGTGGAGTTGGGACCCTAGGTGCAATGGTTCTATAAGGACACACAACAACATGGTGTGGGTCCTTATAATGGAGACATTAAAGAGGCGGCCTACATGCCATATTGTTGAAATCCCTTGCTCTTTGTTGCACCATGCTCTCAAATTGAGAGGTATAGTCGATGGTTGTGGGTTGCTTGGATATCCATATGAATCATATTTCCCATATGACACTCATAGCACTCATGTTCTCTCTGAGCCCGTTGGTAATGTTACCGAGTACTATTGTATCGATGCAGTTCCAAGAGGAACCGGTTGGGCTAGTAAAACTCAAGGTGGATATGGCATTGGTGGCAGTCCGTACGTAGCTCTTAGTATATGGTTATGATAATTGGCCACTCGATTATGTATCGGTGGTAGGGCTAGTGGTTGCTTTGGCGCTGGGAGCATAGGTTGTGGTATGGTTGTGGGGTTGGGTTCCTTGGTACCACCAATGAGTTACGTCATGGTTACTATGGCACAAGTACAAAATTATTGTTGTCTAGGCCTTAGGAATGGACACTCTATACTTGTATGATTTTTTGTGACAAATTGCACACCAACCCATATCTCTCCGCGTGCGGGAACAGATGTGGGTGTCTTGCCTGAGGTGCAAGCTGGGGCTGTTATCCCATACATGGCAAATTCATGTTCTATGTGAAAGAAATTTGATCAAGTCAAGCTTGTAGTGCGGGTTAACCTACTAACTCCTATAGTTCAAGTATCATGAGATTATGTTTATACCATGGATAAAGTTGGGCTTGAATTGTGTTGATACTTCCAAAGGCTTTAAACTTTACATCAAATCTTGGAGGATTTGAAATAGGGTCAAGTTCACATCCATAATCGATTCCTCTTCTTGTAAGAGTATTGCGAATGTACTCTCGCTAGGTGTTCTAAGGTGACAATTTGCATCGATTGGTCAATAGAGTATTGAGCATTCCTTATCCAAAAGCCACCCAAGATGTACTCACTGGGTGTTCTACGGTGATAGTTTACATTGATTGCTCAATAGAGTATTGAAATGTACTTATCCAAATCCACCCGAGATGATTTCGTCAAGGTCCTCAAGAGTAACCTGGAACTCCCCCTATGGGGTTGGGCTGCACAATTTCCAGTGGCCGTTAAGAAGGAGGACTGTTAGAGACTCTTGTTTCTAAATGTTTCACTATTCCTTCACTCATGTCAATGTTTTGTTGGCTCCGAAGTTCGTGTAGGACCATTGGTGACTCCTATTTCTAGGTGTTCCACTGTGACTCTTCTTGTTTCCAGGTGTTCAAGTGTTCCTTCACTCACGTCTATATTTGGTTTGGCTTATTTCTTCCCAAAGCTCTTCACATGGGAGGTGGATTCAAAGGAGTCTAACCTTCTGAATTGGAGAGCATTTTGATGAGCGCATTGATCATTTGTTGGGAACAAAGCCTTGGTGGGTTTGAGGAGGTCTAGTTCGATGCGCTGGAATGACTTTATTATTATTTCCAACAATTAGTCCAAATTGGGTTCGCATCAAAGGTCTTGGGTGCTTTTGGATCTGGTCTAAGAATGGTTTCAAAGATAAGTGTTTTTTTTTAGATTAGATTTTTTTTTCAAAGATTAGATATTATTATTATTATTATTTTGCTACTAGGCTCATGTGTGCAGGTTCATGCCCCAGACTCATGTCTCAAGGCTCACGTTTGTAGGCTCATGTGTCCAAGCTCACGTGTCCAGCTTCATATCTCTAGACTCACGTGTCTAGCTTCATATCTCTAGACTCACGTGTCCAACTTCACATCTCTAGACTCACGTCTGTAGGTTCACATGTCTAGGCTCACGTCCCTTGGTTCATGCCTCCAGGCTCATGTCTCTAGGCTCACGTATCCAAGTTCACGTCTCTTGGCTCTCGGGTATGAAATATGCCTAATTGGGGTACATATTTCTAGAAATTAAGCCTATGACAAGGTTAGTGTACTTAACTCCATAATAATTGTGAAGGCCAAGAATTTTCCTTGAAATTTATAACTGGTATAGATTGTATGACATGGGTAGGTGTGTCCATACGGGTCTTTATGGTCTCTAAGGATGGGTAGGTGTGTCCGTACGGGTCTTTATGGATAGGTGTATCTTTCCTTGGAATTTATAGCTGGTACAGATTGTATGACAATAATATCTTCCAAAGACATATGGGTAGGTGTGTCTGTACGGGTCTTTATGGCTGAATTAATTGTCTACTATATTAAGTATATGTGCAACTCTTGAGCAATCATTGCCATTGCATGATTCATATAAGATTCAGCTTTCTTGGCCTTCAAACGGTCATGTACCAATGGATCCTCACGGCGGTTGAGATTCAATTCTTCTTGTTGTGCATAGAGAGGAGCCTGTATTTACGAGTAAGTTCAGCCCTGAAGACTATGGACTCTTCGTCCTGGCAACCATCAGGGTCACATCTCAAGGCTCAAGGCTCACATGTCCAGACTTATGGCTCACGTCTCCAAGCTCACATCTCTATTAAGGTAAGCTTGGCCCGACATTAGTCACATCTTCAATTAAATCCATACATGCTAATTGGTCTATCGCAAAATCTAGGTTTTTTGCATGGTATTCTGGGCTTATGTCCCCTACTCGTCTCGAGAGCTGGTTTAGCATGGTTTTTGTGATTTTTTGGACTTGAGGGGGTATGTTTAGTGTTTTGAATCCTAATTAATGGGTGTGATCCAACTAATTAAGTGTTTTTTGATTATTTTTAGATGATTTTTCATTTTGCAATTCTACCAATTCAACAATGCATGAACAATTTATGGAAAAAAATGAAATGCATGAATAAAAATTGATAATTTCATTGTAATTCAACCTAATAGAGCTCAATGCTCACTCCTAATCACAAAGCAATGAAATCTAAGCCTCTTGGACTCCAATTCCATGTAAATCACAAAAAATCCAGGGTTTTGTCCTACCAATAGATGAACATAGATTGACCTAATGCAAAATAAACTTCAAATGGAATTCAAAAGCAACAAACAACCATATCCAATGCTCCAAAACCTTATGTTTTTCGGAGCTGACATCCTTAATCAACACCGGGCAATATTGGGTGATCCCAATAACCTTGGGCTGAGCCTAAGGTTATGATGAGCCTAAGGTTATGAACCTTAGGCTCACCTAATTTGTGGGCATTAATTATTTAATACGCTAGGAAAAAGTGAATATATAAATATGTGTGAATATATAAAAGTGAATATATAAATATGTGTATGTAAAAAAAACAATACAAATATCCTCCGCTATGGTATTGGATATAAATCATCATACAATTTATCAAAGCACGTTTGAGAAAAGTACAACCGCATATTGGGGCCGTCGAGACTTTGCGAGTGACACGTGGCAAGAATTTGGACAGGAATCCGACGGTGGAGAGCGCACGCACGCGAACTAGAGGGGTAGAGCTTCAGACATACGGTCCGTAATATATATATATTATATACACATATATATTATATATATATATATATATTGATATATATGAATACATATTATATATATATTGATATATATATACATATTATATATATATATGTTTTTCTGTGTTTTTCTTTGGGAACCAAGATGCCCTTCAATTTCTAGTTTTAGTTTTATCGGCCCTCGTCGTCTTTTTCTCTACGTTGTCGTAGTTGTCTGCAGCTCTTCACCATAGCCATTGTTTTGCGAAGCTCTCCCCCTCCGCTATCTTCTTCGCTTTCTTGCTATTTCACACTATCGATCTTTACGTGGGCCCCTCACTTCACAGAAGTTTCTTTGCTGACTCTTTTCATCGACCTCCAAGGATGAACAGATTAGGGCTTGGACAACCTAGGGTTTGAACAGGCTCCTCGGCTGCAATCGATCGACAGCATATATTCCTCCACAGATCTTTTTCTCGTTCGTCTTTCGAGGTTTTGCGAGCTCTTGCGGCTCTCTAGGGTTTCTGCTGGAAAAAGCAGTTTTGGGAAAGCTTAACATAGCTAAACCCTAGAAGTCTGTTTAGTGCACCGCCGTTTTCTTGTGGGCAGAGGGTTTCTTGGATGGATTTTCGATACAGTTGATGATTATCCATCTGGCAGGCATTGCCTTGCCGTTGCTGCATGTCGGTTCCTCATTTTGAAGGTTGGTGAATGCCCGTCTGTTGAAGTTTGGATTATCCATCTGGCAGGCATTGCCTTGCCGTTGCTGCATGTCGGTTCCTAATTTTGAAGCCCGTCTATTCAAGTTTGGATTATCTGCAGCCTGAGGCCCCGCCTCAGGTTTTCAGTTTTCGGCATGGTTCCTCTCTAAGGCACATATCAGGGCACATTTTCAGGGTCAGCTTTTGCCATGGTTGTTGTCTAGGGCATATCGGCCATGGTTACAGGGTTCTAGCTCTTTCCATGACCTTTATGCAGGGCATAGGGTCGCTTGAATCATCTCAGATATGGCTACCGTTTTATGCTTTCCACAATCAGGCCTCGCATGGTAAATCCAGGTTTCTCGAGGGCCGCCACACAGGATTGTCTGTAGTCTGGAGGTTCACCCTGTAAAGGCCTCTGGAGAGGGCCGGCCTCCAGTGATACTGTTTAAGAAATCTAGCCCTAAAAGGTGATATGCATCATTAGGTCTAGCGGCAGCTCGGGGACATACACCACGACGATGATAAATATTTCTGATGGAGAGAAGTGAACCCTCTTTAATCCCAGAATGGCTTAAGGGAGCTTCTGGGGGTGCCTTGGCAACGCCTCAGCCTGGTTTCTTCCAAGGTATTTTCAATGCCTTTTTTTTTTCATGGTTTTGGTGCCAGGATTTCCCAGTAGAGATTGTTGCTTTTTGTGCTGCACAATGCAGCTGACTGTTTTCTGCACTGTACACCTAGCTGTTCGATGAATGCTTAACAGCACGATTATTGCTTCATTGTGCAGATGATGGAGGCAGCCTGTTTTTTCCCAGGTCTAGGGCTACACAGCAAGTTGCAGGAGGTCATGTAGATTATGATTCTCCTCGGGGGTTAGCCTCTTCTGATCGGGTCTTTTTCCCTTCTGCTTGGAGAGGTCACAGCAGCAACTCACTTGAGAGAGTGGGTGTTGACAGAGAAAATTACCTCCTAGGGCGGTTGCATCCTAGCTTGACACGCAGCAGTTCCTCAGTACGTAGCTATGATGCATCAGATAGGGAAAGGGAAAGGGATGGATCTAGAGGCGATGGCAGTCGTGACCGAGAATGGGAACGAGACAATGATAGAGACTTTCGGCCCAGGGAAAAAGACATGGTTTCTGGGTTTGGATCAGATGAGAGAGAGAGTTTGGAGAATGGAAAACTGCGGCTTTCTGTACCAGGAATGCCAGGAAAGTATGATACTGATGCCAAGTTGAGACGCTCACAGTCTATGGGATTGTCTCCCAGGATTTCTGACAGTAGTGTGTGGAAAATGAATGAGGCTGCTAATGTCTCATCGCCCTTGCCTTCTGTTAGTGGGGCCTTGGCTACTAGCATGCAGAAAGCTGTTTTTGAACGAAACTTTCCCTCTCTTGGTGCTGATGATAAACCAGGGAGTCTGCTTATGAGTTCTGGAAGTGCTTCTGTTGCTAGCCCGCGTCCTCTTTGGCAGAGTTCTTCGCGCTCAGATTTAGGTAGAGCTTCTTCACCTGGATTGGCTGGGGGTTTTGGTGGTCCCATTCCAACCACTCCATCGTCTATGAATGGGGGATCTGGAGGAGGTGATCTTTGGAGCTCAGCACTTGCTGAAGCCCCTACTTCCAATGGTAATTTGCTAAACAATAGTTTGGGAGTGAATATTCTTCCCGTCGGCAGTTCTGGCTTGGCATCTGCTGTTTCTTCTGTGCCTAGTCCTGCAGCAACTGTGACTGTCTTGAATATGGCAGAGGCTTTAGCTCAAAACCCTCCACGGGTGCGCACACCTCCGCAGGTAATTATTATTACTTGGGCCTGTTGCTCTTTGTGCCTTTTACATTGTCCACTATGGTGCAGCTATCACGGCCTTGTCCTTTTGTATGCAGTTATCTGCTGAAAGCCAAAGGTTGGAGGAGCTAGCATTGAAGCAGTCTAGGCAGCTTATTCCAATGATGCCTTCCTTGCCTAAAACCATGGTAGCTCTATGACTACTGTAAATTTTTGTTTCTTTGCTTGTTAGAATCAGCAAGAGTCTTAATCAAGCATGCTTACAGCTTCTGCTGCAAAAAAAAAACAAGAAGACTCTTGTTCAAAATAAAGTCTGTTTGTGAGGGCAGTGAGCAGCTCAAATTCGTGGCTCTTGTAATTATGTTTCACTTAGTGTGATCAGCAGATTAGTTCTTGTTGTTAATTTTGCTAAGTTGCCTAAATGTCTATAAAGAAACAATTGAATGGTGGGCGTATGATTTGCCTTGCAAGCCCTTGTTTTGTGTATGGATACCAGTAAGCTAAAAGTTAGGGTCACTTATGTGAGCTTAAATGCAATTATGGGGTGTTTTGTCGGGCTTAGAATCTCGGGCTGATATTTATTTGTAGCGTCTACTGCTAGAAACTTAACATGGATTTACAACTGAGACAACAAGCTGCTGAAGTGCACACGTGTTGTGAGCTAAGTAGTAGCGCGCTAGTGGCTGGCTGAGGGAGGGAGGAAAGAGGGACTGCTGGTTGCAACTGGTGTGTCAGTGAGTGAGAGATGAGTTGTATTCAACTTTTGAGAGGCTGCTATCAGCTTGTGAGAGGTTACTGATAAAGGAGTTGGGGTTAGTGTGGCAAGTGGGTTTCCTTCCAAAGTATTATGATGGGTTTGGTAATGCATTTGCTTGGTGCAACGTTTAGCTCTAGATGTTTCCCTATCAAAGCTCAGAAATGCACTGATGTGAAGACTTACACCTGCTGAATATGGTCACAATCCTAGATGTTTTCTATCGTGAATACGTTTGTGCTCTACCCAACTAAAACATGATTGTAAATTTAGGCGGTACGACAACGACATCGTTGTTGGTCAAGCAAAGTCCTTAGAAGTTCAATAATTTCCTCTTAGCTTATTTTTCATCGTGATGAGCGTGGAATTCACGTAGGTAGGTGTGACTCGTGAACACCGAATGTCAAACACTAACATTTAAAGATTTATGGACATACACAATGCACTAACAAAGCTGAAAATAAAGTGTTGCACAGGACACCAACACTCATAGTGGTTGAGTACTTCAGGTACGGTGCGGTATGGTATCGTACGGTACACGTACGAGTATGTAAAGTACTCATCGGGATGAGTACTTTAAGTATGTTCACTTTTTTTAAAAAATGTATATAAAAAAAACACATATTATAAATCATTTATAATTTAGCAACACTGGTACACAAAGATGCACAAAAAACAATTGAAATACAAACATGTATGCTATATAAATGTCAAATGAGCTGCATTGCATATAACATGAAGTCTTGTTGAAGCTGAAATCCTAGTACATACTACAAAGTACAAATGCCAATAGCCATATGGTCGGCTCTCACTCATCATCATCCAAGCCTGAAGATGAGGATGATGAGTAGTCTCCATCTGTGAGAGGAGATTCTCATCAAAATTATATAGTGGCTCCCACTCCCCCACATCACTTGGTATCTCCTCAACAATGGTAGAGGTCCCAGATATCTCCTCTGGAAGAGTCTGCATCTAGTGCTCTGGACCACCTCTACTGATCACTCTAGCGGCTCTTCCTTTGGAATGTGCACCATGAGTATACACCCTGGTGCCTCTAGAGGTGGAAGGACGACTTTGTTGAGCTGAAGAAGTGAGGGAGCTGGTAGTGAGAGCTCGAGATCAAGCTCGAGTGACTCGTCTATCAATGGCCTCGAGTTCTCTGTGAAGTTGTCTGTATATCTCCTCTTGTTCATCGTGTACTATGTCGCTCTTCTCAACATGTTACTGGGGGTGCTCGAACTCCCCGACATCAACCTGTGGAGCATGTATTCACTAGTAGTTATTAGTGACTAATCACTTTAAGCTTACTATGAACTTTGAAGTGTATGTTGTAAATTTTTTAACCTGTTTTGGTCTATCCATCTTTCGAAGATTCCAAATTAGTTGAAGGTTGGCTTTGCAAAACACCAACCTCTCTAGTTGTGCCGTTCTCAAGTGGTTTCGTATCTTTGTGTGGATAAGAGAGTAAGAACTCCAGTTTCTCTCACAGGCTCTAGAGGAATAATCTTGTAGTTGCTCGGATCGAGCATATCCCCGGTTTTGTGGATCGGCACAATGGTGTGCATCGTCCATTCCGCAGGCAAACCCTCTGCTAGTGCCCTCTTAAACAGGTGTGCAAGAAAAGGAGCCAAAGAATCTACTCCATATATGATGCTCACCCTGTAGGCCCATATGGTTGGCGGCCCGTCCATGCTGTAGGCGGCGGATAGCTTCCTTTACCATCGAGTGGGTAAAGAAGCTAGCTGTGGTAGGTCGAGGCTCTATGGGGGCTGAGGTATAGGTGGCTGTTGTGGGGCGTGGTATAGGCCCTCTGCATATGTGTGCCATGTTTGTGGGTCTGCAATGGGTGTCGCTGTCCGGGGCTCTCTGAAGTGCTGCCATGAGATAGGGCTATCTCTACTCATGAAGAAATGAAAGATCTCTAGCTCCTGTATCTCTGCGAAGGCTCGCCTTTTGCGGCGAGTAAGTCTCCTCATTTCTCTCCTCGACTCTTGCTCTGTGATGGCTCCCAAGGCGCTCTGTATGCGGAGCCGTGAGTATAGGGCTCTGCACTCGTCATCATACCATCTGTTTTGGGGCATAGTCCCAAATCTCGCAGGCTCTCTTGAGTGGACACGATGTGGGAAGCTCTGTAATGCAGCTGTGTGTAGGAGTGATGCCAGCTGGGCTGTAATGGTATCCATAGGTGCCAGGGGATCCATGAGTAGGAGCCCATCCTCTACTCTGCCAGCGTCATAGTTGCCAGGCGTTTCAGAAACGGCAGGTATGAAACGGGTTTCATACGTTTTGAAACGTTTCATAAAAGGTAAGAAACGGGTACAAAAAGGTTTCATACAAAATAGAAAAAACATGTATATTTTTTACTTGAAATATACAAAAGAAAAAACTGTTGACATAACTTATAAGAGACCACATTGAATTCATTTCAATAAAAACAAAATACATGTAAGATATGATGGTATCACAAATCACGTGGGTGATCACTGATGACTAAACAGAAATCAAAAGGATCACCAGGTGGGTGATGAGTCATGACTCAAAATCCAAGATCAAAATAAATAACATGTCCAAAGTTCAAACTAAATAACATGTCCAAATAAAATGATACTGGCAGCTGCTAGCTACTATCTGCATCCTCATCCTCATGCTCATCCTCATCTGCATCTTCTGCCTATGCAGCCTCACTCTCAAGGTCACTGCCGGTAGCCGAGTCCTCAAATGCCTCATCCTCTAGAGGTGCAGGTGCACCACTAGTACTAGCCTCTTGAGAAGATCGTGTAGTGTGAGCCGGAGCCATGATCTCCTCATAGAGCATAGAATAGATATCTCTCTCCTCCTGAGGAATGTCGGGAATCTCCTTGCACTTCATGATATCAATCTTATCTGGATTCACTTGGCGAGGCTCAATGGGATGACCCTTTTGTTCTAGCAATCGGAGATTGCAATGACAAAAGACAAGCCTCTCCAATTGTGCTGAGGAGAGTCTATTTCTCTTTTTTGTGTGAAGGTGACATTGTTCCAAAGAGAATCACATGTTCGAGGCATCCTACAAGGCGGGGATAAATGCAGATTGTTGGCCCTGCAAGTGCGACACAGAACATAAACTAATCTCAATAGAGCAAGGGTGGACCGTGGAAGATATGCCATAAATATTGATGGAAGAGAAAAAAGTGTGCTACTTTGTGAGTTGTGCAAAGAAAACCAACTTAAAGCAAAACATGACATTACCCCTTTGGAAGACCTCCACAAGGCCCAAGGACACCAAGGAGCAGGCGGGCCGACACAAGCGATGGAAGGAATCGAAGGATGGCACACAAATCGGCAAACTCACAGGCGGCCGTCACTGGGAAGCGTGAATGAACTGCGCCATACGATTCACGAAAGGAAACGTTTTTTAAGGTTTTTAAAATATGCATGATGTATGAAACGTGTTTCATCCAGGACGAAACGTTTTGAAACGTTTCGTACGTTTCGAACCTGTATGAAACGCGTTTCTATGCAACTGTGGGGCCCAGCGTATATGTTTGCCATGTCATGTGTGAAGTAGATGGTAGTGTGTGGCGTCGGTATGTGGGGGCCTGGTGATACTGGTGATCCGGCTAGTGAAAATGCCAAGTATGTATGATCTGTCCCAATAGGACGAGGTGGGATGGAGAATGAGGTGACAAGGTGTGATGCCTCCAAAGATCCCATAATGTAGTCCACCACCGTGCCTTCGGCTCGTGTATGACTCCCATGTGGGAAGCATGTCAGCCCTCCTGATCCCGGCCACTGTAGCATCCTGTTATAAATAACGAGACGATGCCTGGCTCCCAACTCTAGTAAGTGTTCCCCATAATGTCCTCTGTCTAGTCCAGTGTCCTCTGATGCCCGACTAGCCCCTATCTCCTCTGGATCTAGAGGGTGGAGGATCTCCATGTCATCATAGTCATACACCTCACACTGTCTGCTCTGTGTGTGGGCATTGAAGTCACCCGTAAGAAATACTTCCCCTAGTGTAGAATAATGCATAATCTCCTCTGACAGACAAGTGTATGGCGAGGCTCCTGTCTCCTCCTCCTGTGGCATGTCCTCTGTAATGACATAGGAGGATCCTGATGGAGGAAAGTAACATAGGACTATGTATATAATACTGTCTTGTGAGAGCTGTAAGCTGATCCACATGTATCTGGCCTCTGGATCCTGTGCTACCACTCTCAGTCTCCCCTGTAGCTCCCGTCTGAATAGAACTGCTACTCCCCCCCGACCCTCTCGAGGTACCCTGGCGTGTGGTCCTCCTGTATGCTGACTCCCACTGGAATCCCTCTACTCGAGGTAGCCCTCTCTCTGGGCTCTGATGTGTCTCTGTCAGAAGTATGATGTCTCTCCCCACCATAACATGCTCCAGTCGTCCAGGCTGCACCCATAGTGAACCATTACAGTTCCATATTGCCATGTGTATCTCTGTCAGTGGCCTGGTCTGTGTCCCATAGGCCCCAAACCGCTAATCCATGGGCCGTTCATCAATGATGACCCGATCATCTCGATAGAAGGCCTTCTTGCCTTCTCTCCTCGCGTGTAAGACTCGTGGCATGCAAGCTCTCCTATGCTCCGAGAGAGAGAGAGAGAGAGAGAGAGAGAGAGAGAGAGAGAGAGAGAGAGAGAGAGAGATTTTATTAACGTCTTCCAAAAGACCGAACTCGGCCTATGAGACAAATCGGAGTACCTGTATGGGGTATCCTCTGTCATCCCAACAAAATGAAAAAGTACTGAATAAAAAAAGCTGAATCTGGGTGTGCAGGGGATGGAGCTCTATTACTAGGAGAATGCAAAGCTATATGCATGGAGTATACAATCATGATATGCAACCTAGCTAGCTCCATCCTGTACCATACTGGGGGTATAAAATGGTATACATCAGTGAAGGGGGTGTCCACAGCTCCCTGAAGAACATGCCTGGGTGTGCTCTGAAGCGAGCCAGTCGCTCCGCACCCTGTCTGTGAAACTGAGCTCTGATCTCTGTCATCTCTCTCTGGTATAGGCGTGGTGTCCGAAAGCCAGGTGTCCTCTGTCTCCTGCGGGCTCTAAGTGTCTCTGCTCTTTGGAGAGTAATTCCCTGCCGTGTAGGGGCTGGGAGGGGTATGGATCTCTGAAAAAATGTAGTAATCTGTGTCTGTCGCCCCCCCTCTGGAGCTGTCTGAGCCTGTAATAATGTCTCTCTGTGGCGCTGTATGTCTAGAATGTATCTCCCCAGTATGCGCTGGTCTGCTGTCTCAAAGATCTGGCGTAGGGAATGTGGCTCTCTGAATAAAATGGGATATCTCTCTCTGATGGCTGTATATGCTCTGCATCTGCATACATAATGCTCCTCACTCTCCACCTCCTCTCTGCACAATCTGCATACCCTCTCCTCTCGGGGGATCCGTGCTGCTCTGCCAGTCTCAATCTCCAATCGGTGTGATGAAACTCTGAGCTGACCAATAGCCACTCGGGAGCCGTGTGGTAAAAAGCCCTCCATGTATCTAGGCCTCTATAAATCCATCATCAGTGATACTCATGAAGTGATCTCTGTAGTATAGCATCTGCGGTGGAAGAGGCTGTGTAGGCGATATCCATGTCTCTCGTGTATAGAGCTGCCATAGATCCTGTCTCAATACTCTGTTCCTCTCACTATGAGAGAGACGGATATGTGGTGCATCCCTGTCATACTGGAATGGTGGTAGATGATCCATGTCTAGGCCATGCTGTGAGAACCAATGTGTGACCTGTGCATACCATGATCCTCTGTCTCCTGCCTCAGCCAACTGTCTAGATGCCTTCTGTATGATAATCTGTCTTGTGGCATCTCTCTGAATCTGTCTAGCAGGCATATAGTCTGAAATATGGCCTCTACCATCATAGGAGGCACAGCAAACTCTTGCCGGATAATGTCATGAGGTACTGACGGTTTGTTGCATATCATGCGTGCCATCATGAGGGCCTGTGGTCTCTCTATCTGTGTCCACCAATGAGTAGCAAGGCCTGGCGCCCATACTGCTGCTCCATACATCAATGCCGGTGTGACTAATGTGTCAAATAGCCACCCCTTCGTCCGGGGCTCCTGAAAATGCGCCTGGTGGCACTGTCTCTCTAGCATAGCCAATGCTGCATATCCCCGTGTCAATCTAGCTCTGGCTGCTGAACCCATGGTAAAGCGCGTGGCTGCTGCAGAGAAGGTAACCCCTAGGTACACGTATGATGTCACCACCTCCACCTGGCATCCTGCGAGAGTGAATGTCAGCTGACTCCTGCCCTGTCTCGATGTATGAAAGACCATAACCTTGGTTTTCCCAAGGTTCACAGTAAGACCCCTCTGTGTGCACACAGAGAGAGAGAGAGAGAGAGAGAGAGAGAGAGAGAGAGAGAGAGAGAGAGAGAGAGAGGCACCACACCTTAGCAGGCACGACAGCAGACAACCGGCGCTTGTACGGGTTTCGAAAGCGCACAATACGGTGCAGGTACAAGACAAGTACGAGATACACGACGGTGGCCCAAAACACGAGAAAAATAATAATAAAAGGGACGGAACTCTACGCGATGCGGAAGTGACCCATTGGGGATCCAAAAAAAAAGTCCACATCAACTGTTTCTGTACGGAACGTACTGTATGGACTGAACCAATCCGTATCGGTACAGATTGCAACTATGCCAACATTGGGGCGAAACGGGTTGAGCTCTTCCTTCTGTACATTTGTATTTCTGGGAGTATTTTGTTGTACATAACCATTGCCACCATGTGCCTTGCCATGAACAAAAGAAAGGAATACATGTCCAACAGCACAAGGTTGCATCCAAACGTTTAGAACGATTGAAATGTTCACTAACGTTTGGAAACGTTAGTGAACGTGGGTCCTCGGGGTTTTGATTAATGTAGGTTAAAAAAACCCACGCACGTCAACATCAAGTTTTTTTTTCTTGTTTCTTACGTGCGTGTGGCTCTCTCTCTCTCTTCAGCGGCGGGCGCTCATGGGCTGGTCGTGCCGACGTGTTGGTCTTCTCTGGTCGTGCTGCAGCCTGCGCTCATTGCCCAAGGCCCCAAGTCACTTAGAGTCGGTCTCTCTCTCTCCACCATGATGTAACTTTTGGTCTCATAGGTCATTATGGCCTTTTGAAGACGTTAATATAACATTTCATTTCATTTCATTTCTCTCTCTCTCTCTCTCTCTCTCTCCCGCACACGCTCGCGGCTGGCTGCTGAACTCTCTCTCCTTCTCCCCCCTACTGCAAGTCTCTCTTTCTCTCTCTCCTCTCTCCTGCAAGTCTCTCTCTCTCTCTCTCTCTCTCTCTCTCTCTCTCTCTCTCATTCTCTCCTCTCTCTCCTTCTCCCCCCTACTGCAAGTCTCTCTCTCTCTCTCTCTCTCTCTCTCTCTCTCTCTCCTGCAAGTCTCTCTCTCTCTCTCTCTCTCTCTTCTCCACAAGGCTCTCACTGTTGCACCTCCCCGGACCCCTACACATAGGCTGAAATTTTATTCGTATTGTGCTTGAGTTTTAAAATATATACTATAACTCTCGAGTTGTGACTTGTCTTGGCATTTCTCCATTTTCTTGATTG
Source organism: Cibotium barometz (assembly GCF_041138505.1). NCBI lineage: Eukaryota > Viridiplantae > Streptophyta > Polypodiopsida > Cyatheales > Cibotiaceae > Cibotium > Cibotium barometz. The sequence goes on from NC_141059.1 coordinate 55,686,886, forward strand.
CTTTTTGTGCATATTCCATAGATGCCTCGTGCATATTCCATAGATGCCATTGTCACTTGTGACTTCACTGACTTGTAAGTTGTAAGTTGTACAAAATTGAGATTAAAGTTTGTATAGTATTAGTAAGTGCTTTAATGTTCATTGATGAATCTTCAAACTTCATATTTCAAAAGTTCATACTTCTTTTCACCTCCAGTGGCGTAGAAGAGTCCAAGATCCTTCGTACCCTGCAGATACCGCAAGATACGCAATCTTGCGTCCCAGTGAGACTTCAACGGCGTCTACATAAACGAGCTCAACAGCCCCACAGGAAAGCTCAAGCCCAATCTGGTGTTGAGCAACCAGTTCAATGAACCAACCAGCTTCCGGTATAGAGAGGCATGAACTGGCTCACAAGGATCATTAATTGCAAGTTTTGTGTTCGGGTCTATCGGTGACGTGATAGGCTTGTAGTTCTCCATCCCAAAGGCCTCAGCAACTCATGGACATACCGCTGTTGAGAGACAAAGAAGCCCCTCTGGGTTTGCCAGATCTCCAATCCCAAGAAGAAGTGGAGTAAGCCTAAATCGGTCATCTCAAACTCCTTTGACAAGGCAGCCTTCATCACTGCAATGTGCTCCACATGACCGCTCGTGAGAATGAGGTCATCCACATAAAGGATGATCAACGTGACTATGCCGCGTTATCGAAAGAGATATAGGTTAGGATCTGCAATCGATATCTGAAATCCAGTCCGTAGAAAGAAGGAATCAATCTTCTGATTCCAAGCCTTGGGAGCCCGTGCGTATACCTGCGAAGCTTGGCCGCCTGCGCCTGGTTGCGCAAAGCAGTCCGACTGCTTGCATACAACCTGCTCGCAAACGTGCACTGGCCCGCCCGTCTGCGTGTGTATATCAGCCTGCACACGTGCACCCCTTGTCAGCGTGTGTGTATTACACGCCTCACTGGTGCAGCGTTCATGCTGCTGACCTCTTCATACAAGTGGGCTGCGTAGCAACCATACAGGCGCTACACAGCTACAGTCGGCGACCTTCTCTCTCTCTCTCTCTCTTACAAACAGCCGACAGGCTTTTGCTTGTTTTTCTCTCTCTTCAAATTGTTCAAACAGTTGAAAACATCTAAGCCCTACTTCTTGCAAAGCAAGCCAATCCTTTCTAGACCACAATCTCCATCATCACGGGTTTCTATGATGAAAAAGCAACATACTGAATTTGAAAAAACAGCAGTATGCACAGAAAAAACAGCAAGCTTCTCGAACTCATACCTTTTCTTCGACCTCTTTTTTCTCTACCTACCGACTTGCTCGTTCATGAGGCTTGCTTTGATACCATTGTCAAATCCCCATAGGATCTCCTCCTGGAACGCTCTTGGTACACGACTCGAAACCTGCAAACAAACCAAACAAACAAGACGGGGGTGTAGGCTTGACTCACCTCCCAACCTCGACAGCTGTGGGCTAGCCCACAAGAATTGGCTGTCCCCACCGAGCCACGAGCTGAGCTAACTAGATGGACGTATCAACCAATCTCTACCTCGTGACGTCACCTGGCAAAAGGCACCAGGTTTGCTTCAGCCATTGCCTATTCACACGCAGCTATGGGAAAGTATTACAATGGATTTCATTATGGACTTGCCACGGACCCAGAAGGGTAATGATGCAATTTGGACAATTGTGGACAGGTTTAGCAAGCAAGCTCACTTGTTGCTGGTCAAAAAGACCATCAAAGCTGTGCATATGGTTAACATATATCTTGCACAAGTGTTTAAGCATCATGGAATGCCGAAGTCCATTGTGAAACCGATCCCGTCAAGTGGGAAGACTCCGTTGGACACCCACACGCTTAATAGCACAACTTTAAAACCACAATTTGAAATGGACAACTTAATTCAACTTGAAATTGAAATGAAAATGAAATGGAAAGATGGACACCAGCACTGGGGCCGGAACGGGCCGACCCCCCCCTCAATATATGATATATTTATTGGGAGTATTTAATAAATACAATGCTCCATGGGTTCCAAGAACCAGATGATGTCCATGTACATATGAAAACAGTACCAAACAAATATGCTCGAAGTCGACGTTCGGAGTAGACACTCGAAGCAGAACGACCACTAGCGTGGTCCAGTCTCTACGGTCCTGTGCTTTCATTGGACTCCGCGGAGAGCGCCTCACTGGTGTTCCGAGACCACGCACAAACAGTCGCTCTCGTACTAACGCCTGGCTCTCCCGATCTCAGCACCTTTGGACCGAGGTTCTCCAATAAAGCTTGGACTACCTGGCACCGAACGGGTGTTGGCCATATAGGGAGTCGGGAATCCCTTATCAGATTTAACACAAAAATACTTTACTTAAATCTGAAATTCACTTACTTGTGGATGCCTGAGGAAGTCCAATACCCATGTGTGCAGTTACTTGAGAGAAACACCAAGGCACAGCATGTCGAGAGAGGTAGCTGCTGTATGAAGGTGACACATAGCCTGTATGGTCGCCAAGCTACAGTGGAGAAGAGATGACAGCTTGCAACCACCGGCCTTTAGCACACTGTTGGAGAGGACATACAGTACATAGCCCTCTTGTTGAAAGAGGATGGAGGCGCCTGGAATAAACAGAAGAGGCAGCACCTGTAGGAGTTATGGTACCAGGCTGCAGTCTACGCAGCTGCTTGCTTGTGTGGTGGGCAGCCCACAACTAGCGCAGCCCACAGCAGCAGGAATTACAGCCGCCTGCAGAGGGTGCTGAGGTACAGCTGGAGGATAGATGTCGCCTGCAGTCTGTGCTGGCTGGAGGCACAGCTGCCTTCAGAAGAGCAGGCGCAGCCAGCAGCAGCATAAACAGCCGCCAGTAGAAAAGCATGCGCAGCCAGCAGTGGATTCAAAGTGGCTTGCTGGTTCGAGAAGAGCAGCCGACTTCAACACAGCAGATGCCTGTAGATGGTGGACATCCGCCTGTAGGTAAGCTGCCGCCTGTAGGAGCAGCCGCCAGAGGCAGAGAGTACAGCCCGTTGAAGGAGGATATACAGTAGCCTGCGCAGCCACCTGTAGCCTGTGGAGTCGCCAGCAACGGTGGAGAAGGAAGCGCCAATCAAGAGCTTGCGCCGGGCGGCAGAGCACAGCCGCCTTTTGATTTTACTCCTCCGTCTGCAAGCGTTGGAGCGCAGGGTGATGGAGGCGCCAAAAACTCGTGAATCTCCAAGGTGGTCGCCGTTTTCTTTTATTAAGGTTTGGAGAGGGAGTTTAACAATTTGATTTGGCTGCCCCCCCCCACACTTGCATGTGGGTGGCGAGTTCCAAAGGGATGTGGTAGGTAACCATGCCCACCCCCACACTCACTTAAGTGGGGCTCCCCACCTTGGCCCCTAAGTGGGTGCCCAAAGTGGTGCCCACATTTAAGTGTGTGAACAAAAGACCTTATAAATCAAAAGGGTTAGAAATATGAAACATTAAAATAACATGTGCCATATACTTACCACCTGTTCACATGCACCAAAACTAGTCAGAAGACACAGAGCAGACTTCACGACTCACTGGCAGGCGTCCCCGCTGAGTAAGTAACACGTCAACCAAGCAAACACAAAAATACATGTCATGCGAAAACAGTTTCAAACATGCAAAACATGTGTGCATGTGCAAAAAGTAACATGGACATATCTCCCGTTCATGGAACAAGTACAAAATATCTGTCGGCACAAAACTGGCACGACATAAAAACATAAAAACCTGGTCTTCCTATGGAGTGACAGTCCCATAGGTAAGACACAGTTCCAGGCACGAGCCTCCCTATGGTGTGACAGTCCCATAGGCAAGACATGGCATGAATACTGGCTCTTCCATGGCGTGACAATCCCATGGGTTGAACACAGTCCAGGTCATACACGGGTGGCACCAGTCTGGCTCCCGCCCATGTTAGCAAAATACTGGCCTCTTCACATGAGACACCGGCCTGGCCTCAAGTGAACGAGACGCAAAAACTGGAGATGAACCAAATGGTCGGCCAATTGGTGACATCCCCCCGGGCTTCTAAAGAGTTATCCTCAACTGAAAAGCCTCAAGATATGCTTGCAACAATTGTGGATAATCAGCAAAATAGTTCTCATTTACCCACTTGGCATCAATAGGCAAATAATTCTTAAACTTTACAAGGTATCTCTTGGAAAGCTTTCCTGCAGGTAGCTTTCTCTCCTTGTGAAAAACGATCTGTTCTGGCTGGAGGATCTCCTCAAGCTCTTCAATCTCTGGCGGATCTTCTGTGATAGGCTCATCAGGATCTGGCCCCACATATTTCCGAAATAGACTCACATGAAAAGCATTGTGAATCTTCCAATGACTAGGTAAAGCAAGCTTGTAGGACACTTCATTGATCTTGTGAATCACCTTGAAGGGTCCATAATAGCGAGGAGAAAGCTTAGGATATAATCCTTCTCGTCTTGGCCTCTTCCGAAGCCTAGCTTTCTCAAATTTCAGCAAAATCCAATCACATTCTTTGACTTCCATGTCCCTTCTGTGCTTGTTAGCAGTCATTTTATGCTTATCTTGAGATCTTGCAATGGCTGTCCGGACTTGACCAAAGGCAACATCCAAGTCACGAACGTATTCATCAGTTGCAAAAATCTCATCCTTGGTACGAAGGATGGGTGGCAATACCACTCTGCCATAGATAATCTCAAACGGAGCCTTTCCCGTGGAAGCATGGATCGTATTGTTGTAGGCAAACTCAACAAGTGAAAGATACTTCTTCCATGCACTCTTTTGATCTGCCACATAACACTTCAATAAATCCAACACGGCTGAATTTGCAGCTTCACTTTGGCCATCCGTTTGGGGATGATAAGCTGATGAAAACTCAAGCTTAGTACCCATATTATCAAATAAAGTCCTCCAAAAGAGGTTGGTAGTCCTGGGATCTCTATCCCCAACAATGGATTTAGGCATACCATGATGCTTGAAAATATTAGCAAGAAAAAGCTTTACCATATGATCAGCTTTGATGGTTTTCTTGACGGGCAAGAAATGAGCTTGCTTGCTAAACCTGTCCACAATGGTCCAAATAGCATCATTCCCATGCTGGGATCTAGGCAAATCCATAATAAAATCCATAGTAATGCTTTCCCAAGGTTGCGAGGGAATAGGCAATGGCTGAAGCAAACCTGGAGGTTTTTGCCTATCAAATTTCACCTTTTGGCAAGTAATACATGCACGCACATAAGCCTCAATGTCTTTACGCATGCTTGGCCAAAAGAAATACCTCTGAATCATGCGAGTAGTGAGCATAATACCTCTATGACCAGCATAGGGTGGAGCGTGACATTCGTCCATAACCTTTGGACGCAAATCCTTCAGCACACATAGGCAATTATCCTTCATAAGATAACCTTCGTTGATAACATAAGAGGCATGTGAATGACCAGCCATCAAATCAGTCCATATATGGCAAAAATCAGCATCCAAATGATACAAATCTCGCATAGCAGATAGGTCGCCATGAGAGGCTACTGAGACTGCAGCTACATAAGGCCTCCTGGATAGTGCATCGGCCATCACATTTTTCTTTCTTGGAGTATGCACAATCTGAAAATGAAACATGGAAAGAAAGTTTGCCATTCTCATCTGCTTCTCTGAAAGCTTTGTTTGAGATAGGAAGTATCTCAAGCTTTGATGATCTGTCTTGACTACAAATTCAGCCCCAAGAAGATAATGTTTCCATATCTTTAAGGCATGAATTACAGCCAAGAGCTCTTTCTCATAGATATCCATATGAAGCTCGGCATCATGCAAACGACGGCTCTCGTATGCAACTGCATGCCCTTCTTGATTTAGGACAGCTCCTATGCAATCACCACAAGCATCACATTCAACTACAAATGACTTGTGCAAGTCGGGAACAATCAAAACGGGTCCACATATGATAGCATGCTTGAGCTGCAAGAAAGCATCCTGTTCCTTTGAAGTCCATTTGAAAGCAGTTTTCTTCTTTGTGAGATCATGTAGAGGAGTGGCAATCATAGCAAAATGCCTTATGAAACGCATGTAAGATCCATTGTAACTCCATCTTTGGATACAATATGACCCAAATAATGAATCTCTGAAAGGAAAAACTCATACGAAAAGTTTATGCTTCCGCAACTCTTCGAACACTGTGATCAAATGAGTTCTGTGTTCCTGCTCATTCTTGGAGAAAACCAAGATATCATCAAAGAATACTCCTGTGAATTTGCGATGGGGTCGGAATATCCTATCCATCATACGATTAAAAGTAGCAGGAGCATTGGTAAGACCAAAAGGCATGACCAAAAATTCATATAGTCCGAAGGCTGTCCTGAAAGCAGTTTTATGGACATCTTGTGGCACCACGCGTATCTGGTGATAACCAGTCTTCAAATCAAGTTTGCTAAAGCAAGCTGAACCATCAAGCTTATCCAAGATATCATCAATACGCGGAATTGGGAATCTGTTCTTGATGGTAAGCTTGTTCAAAGCTCTATAGTCCACACACATACGGAATGATCCGTCCTTCTTTTGAACAAGAAGCACAGGAGAGCAGTAAGGTGAGGAACTGGGCTGAACCAAACCTTTCTCTAAAAGCTCGTTTACCTGCTTCATGATTTCTTCTTGTTGTGCAGCACTCACTCGGTATGCGGGTTTGTTAGGAGGAGAACTACCTGGCACAATGTCATGTGCACAGTGGGTATCTACCGTGTGCTATACGCATGCAAGACTAGTTTCGAGGCTTGGGGAAGCTTGGAACTAGGCAGGCTGATTGACGAGCTGAGTTAGGGATATACTAACGGGCGGGCACCCAAGTATGGACGGGCGGGCGGCCAAGTGTGGACGCCCGATGACCGGCCAAGAGCCTATAAAAGGGTGGCCAAGGTTAGTTATTGACCATAGAGCTCTCACAAACTCGCGAGACTCTCTATATCAATAACTAAACTCGCGAGACTCTCTATATCAATAACTAACCTTGGCCACCCTTTTATAGGCTCTTGGCCGGTCATCGGGCGTCCACACTTGGCCGCCCGCCCGTCCATACTTGGGTGCCCGCCCGTTAGTATATCCCTAACTCAGCTCGTCAATCAGCCTGCCTAGTTCCAAGCTTCCCCAAGCCTCGAAACTAGTCTTGCATGCATATAGCACACGGTAGATACCCACTGTGCACATGACACACAAGATCTATGCGATGATCTTCGGGCCTTTGGGGAGGTAATTCACCTGGTCATGAGTCAGCAAAACAGTCGTTGAATGCATGAAGAAAATTCAGCCTATCATTAGACATAGCATCCACATTTTGATGATTTAGTAGAAGGCTATCACGCACAAAAACCAAGTACGCTGAAAGACTCTTTTTCATGCTTTATTAATTTGGATGTGTGATACAAGTGGGATGGAATCCCCTTCTTTGCCAGCATCAATAAAATGCATGTGGCCTTTATGCATAAAAGAAATCATATTAGACTTGTAGTCTTTGCGGGGCTCAAGCCTATGGTGCCACGGCTTGCCCAACAATACATCACATCCATTCAGTGGAGCAACTAGGAAATGCTCATTATCAAGGTAGCCTTGGATATGGATGCGCAACTTCCCTATCAAAGGGGTAACCTGCACCTCTTTACCAATAAATGCGGCTTCGGCTTCAATCTGAGGTCCCATATGCTCGACCTCAATACCCAATGCAGCTGCCATTTGCATAGAGATGAAATTATCAGTTGCACAGTCATCAAACATGAATAGTGCGGGCTGATCCTTGATTTGTCCCCAAGCCTTGCAAACCATTTGCTCTTTTGCATCATGACTTGTATTTCCTTGCACATCAGGAACTGCATGTACATTAGCCTTGGTCTGCTTGTCCTCGTGCTTTGGTTTGCGATCTGGGCATTGTCGAAATATGTGGTCTTTGCTACCACAAGAAAAGCATTTTCCATCCTTGGCATATTGCTCTCTTTGCTCCGGGGTTAAGCCGAATTTGTTCTTCCTTGGGTCCTGATCTTTAGATGTGTTATTTTCAGCTTTAGCATCCTTGTAGGTGTCCCGGAAGTTCTTTTTAGGTGGCTGTCCACCCTTTTGCTGATTTGGGACAGCCTTGTCTTTCCCCTTGGAACCTCCTTGATCCTGCTTAATCTTGAGCACCAATTGCTCCGTAGCAAGAGCAGAAGCTGTGAGTTGTTGCAAAGTATGTTTCGGGGGCAATTCTATGCCCGAACGATATGCTGGTTGCAGTCCAGAATGAAACTTCCTCTTTCTTTCATCCTCAGTGATTTGCATAAAGGGAGTCACTTCCACCAACACTTTCCAGAACTTGTTAACATACTGTTGCACGCTTTCATTGTTTCTTTGTTCCAGCGTGTCCCACTTTTGAGTGAGAGTTTGCTCCGCATTTGGTGGCAAAAACTGAGTATAGAATCTGTCTTTAAATTCCTTCCAAGTGGAAATGGGATCCTTGGTGATCTTTTCAGTGATCCACCAATGAGCAGCAGTTCCTTTCAAAAACATGCTAGCATGACGCACTTTTGACTTTTCGGTAAAGTCCTCATCGCTAAAAGCAATGTCGAACTGTGCCACAAATGCTAACACTTTAGAAGCATCATGTTCACCATGAAAGACATCAAACTTGACAGATTTGTCACCTGCTTTGAATTCCTTGAGCTTTCTGGCATGAGGCTCATGGTCTTCTCTTTTTCTTTTCGCCTTATCCAACGGGGCAGCCCTATCTGCATGGGCTCAATGGGCCGTCATAGAAGTTTCATGAGGCACGGTGGCATGTGCTCCACGAACTCGAAACTCAGATGCATGTGACTTACCTGCATATGGCAATGTCTCTCCATGAGACAACTCAGAAGGCAAAATTTTTCTAGAAGCAGACCTGTCACCATGAGATACATGTCTTGCATGCATGTGACTTTCATGCCCTACATGAGCACTGGCATACATATATCTGTCAGGCTTTGTGCCTTGTGGAGAAGATGCATGTCGAGAGGTGACTGTCACCTCTTCCTTTTGCATAAAAGATTTCAGCCTTTGAGATGCGGGATCTCCATGCTTCAAACGAGGTGGATTTCTGAATTTCAGCTCTCCGTCATCCCCCTCTTTGATATCACCTTTGCGGAGGAGGTAGGCAAGTGCCAACTCCCTTGGTTTCTTGCCCACTTCCCGAGCCCTTGATTCAAACGTTACATCTACCATTGCATCAGCCTTCTTGGCTTCAATAGCACTTTGCAGATGGGGATCTTCATGCAAAAACTTTAACTCTTGCTCTTGAGCCTGCAAAAGTTTTCTCATATGGGGATCTTCATGCAAAAACTAACTCTTGCTCTTGAGCCTGCAAAAGTTTTCTCATATGTTCCATTTCAGCCCTCATAGCATCATGCTCTTGTTCAAGCATAACTGTCTTTCCTGGAGACAGTTGACCCTTTGATTCACTATCATTAATCCTTTCAAGGGACTTGTGTCTACCTCGTAGGGCATCAGACCCACGAGAGACACTAGATGGACTCCTCGAATTAGGCACTTCCAAAGGGTTACCTTGGCTGTCCATTGTGTTTTAAGTTTGCTAAAAGCGGGATGTCCAGTACACAGGTTCGTTTCCCCACTAGGAAGAGGGAAACAACCGTGCTCTGATACCAATGAAACCGATCCCGTCAAGTGGGAAGACTCCGTTGGACACCCACACGCTTAATAGCACAACTTTAAAACCACAATTTGAAATGGACAATTTAATTCAACTTGAAATTGAAATGAAAATGAAATGGAAAGATGGACACCAGCACTAGGGCTGGAACGGGTCGACCCTCCCCTCAATATATGATATATTTATTGGGAGTATTTAATAAATACAATGCTCCATGGGTTCCAAGAACCAGATGATGTCCATGTACATATGAAAACAGTACCAAACAAATATGCTCGAAGTCGATGTTCGGAGTAGACACTCGAAGCAGAACGACCACTAGCGTGGTCCAGTCTCTACGGTCCTGTGCTTTCACTGGACTCCGCGGAGAGCGCCTCACTGGTGTTCCGAGACCACGCACAAACAGTCGCTCTCGTACTAACGCATGGCTCTCCCGATCTCAGCACCTTTGGACCGAGGTTCTCCAATAAAGCTTGGACTACTCGGCACCGAACGGTTGTTGGCCGTATAGGGAGTCGGGAATCCCTTATCCGATTTAACACAAAAATACTTTACTTAAATCTGAAATTCACTTACTTGTGGATGGCTGAGGAAGTCCAATACCCATGTGTGCAGTTACTTGAGAGAAACACCAAGGCACAGCATGTCGAGAGAGGTAGCTGCTGTATGAAGGTGACACATAGCCTGTATGGTTGCCAAGCTACAGTGGAGAAGAGATGACAGCTTGCAACCACCGGCCTTTAGCACACTGTTGGAGAGGACATACAGTACATAGCCGTCTTGTTGAAAGAGGATGGAGGCGCCTGGAATAAACAGAAGAGGCAGCGCCTGTAGGAGTTATGGTACCAGGCTGCAGTCTACGCAACTGCTTGCTTGTGTGGTGGGCAGCCCACAACTAGCGCAGCCCACAGCAGCAGGAATTACAGCCGCCTGCAGAGGGTGCTGAGGTACAGCTGGAGGATAGATGTCGCCTGCAGTCTGCACTGGCTGGAGGTACAGCCGCGTGTAGAAGAGCAGGCGCAGCCAGCAGCAGCATAAACAGCCGCCAACAAAAAAGCATGCGCAGCCAGCAGTGGATTCAACGTGGCTTGCTGGTTCGAGAAGAGCAGCCGACTTCAGCACAGCAGTCGCCTGTAGATGGTGGACATCCGCATGTAGGTAAGCTGCCGCCTGTAGGAGCAGCCGCCAGAGGCAGAGAGTACAGCCCGTTGAAGGAGGATATACAGTAGCCTGCGCAGCCATGTGTAGCCTGTGGGACTGCCAGCAAACGGTGGAGAAGGAAGCGCCAATCAAGAGCTTGCGCCGGCAGAGCACAGCCGCCTTTTGATTTTACTCCTCCATCTGCAAGCGTTGGAGCGCAAGGTGATGGAGGCGCCAAAAACTCGTGAATCTCCAAGGTGGTCGTCGTTTTCTTTTATTAAGGTTTGGAGAGGGAGTTTAACACTTTGATTTGGCTGGTCCCCCCCACGCTTGCATGTGGGTGGCGAGTTCCAAAGGGATGTGGTAGGTAACCATGCCCACCCCCACACTCACTTAAGTGGGGCTCCCCACCTTGACCCCTAAGTGGGTGCCCAAAGTGGTGCCCACATTTAAGAGTGTGTGAACAAAAGACCTTATAAATCAAAAGGGTTAGAAATATGAAACATTAAAATAACATGTGCCATATACTTACCACCTGTTCACATGCACCAAAACTTGTCAGAAGACAGAGCAGACTTCACGACTCACTGGCAGGCGTCCCCGCTGAGTAAGTAACACGTCAAGCAAGCAAACACAAAAATACATGTCATGCGAAAACAGTTTCAAACATGCAAAACATGTGTGCATGTGCAAAAAGTAACATGGACATATCTCCCGTTCATGGAACAAGTACAAAATATCTGTCGGCACAAAACTGGCACGACATAAAAACATAAAAACCTGGTCTTCCTATGGAGTGACAGTCCCATAGGTAAGACACAGTTCCAGGCACGAGCCTCCCTATGGTGTGACAGTCCCATAGGCAAGACACGGCACAAATACTGGCTCTTCCATGGCGTGACAATCCCATGGGTCGAACACAGTCCAGGTCATACACGGGTGGCACCAGTCTGGCTCCCGTCCATGTCAGTAAAATACTGGCCTCTTCACATGAGACACCGGCCTGGCCTCAAGTGAACGAGACGCAAAAACTGGAGATGGACCAAATGGTCGGCCAATTGGTGACACATTGTGGGGGATAGAGATCCCAGGACTACAAGTCTCTTTTGGCGGACCTTATTTGATAATATGGGTACCAAATTGGACTTCTCATCAGCCTATCACCCTCAAACGGATGGGCAAAGTGAGGCTGCAAATTCAGCCGTGTTGGATCTCTTGAAATGTTATGTGGCGGATCAGAATTCTTCTTGGGAGAGGTACTTACCACCTGTGGAATTTGCATACAACAACATGGTGCATGCATCTACGGAAAAGGCCCCGTTTGAGATTGTTTATGGTAAGGTGGTTTTGGCACCTATCTTTCGCACAAAGGATGAGATATTTGTAGCTGATGAGTATGTAAGAGACTTGGATATGTAAGGCTGTCGACAAGCATAGAAGGCAATTGGATGTTAAAGAGAATGATTGGGTATTGCTGAAATTTAAGAAAGCAAGACTTGCAAAGAGGCCTGGCAAAGAGGGTGCATATCCTAAGCTTCAACCAGGTACTATGGGCCTTTTCGAGTGATCGAGAAGATCAATGAAGTGGCTTTCAGATTGGCATTTTCTAGTCATTGGCACATACACAATGCTTTTCATGTGAGTCTCCTTCGCAAGTATGTAGGGCCGGAGCCCAGTGAGACGGTCATTGAGGATCCACCAGAAGTGGATGAACTTGAGGAGATCTTGCAGCCAGAGTAGACTGTGTATCACAAGGAACGCAAGCTTGCTGCAGGCAAAGTTGTGAGGTGTTACCTTGTAAAGTTTAAGAACTATCTTCTCATTGATGCTAAATGGGTAATGAAGAGTTCTTCAGAGATTGCCCGCATGTGCTTCAGACATATTTGGATGCTTTTGAGTTGCGGATAACTGTTTAGAAGCCGGGGGGGATGTCACCATTTGGCCACCCAATTGGTCCAACTGTGCTTTCTTATCATGTATGTATAGTACATTGGATTGGTGTCCATGGCAGTTGTATATGCCGGGGATTGATACCACTCATGTGATACTGTGGACTTGGCTGTCCGTTGGGACTTGTGCCTCCGTGTACATGCCCGGAAATGCTTTGTGGATTGGTGTTCCATTGGGTCTGGTACCTCCTGTACTTGCCTGGAGCACGTCTATTTTGGTATGGTCTCATGAACGGGGATTGTCTATACCAATGCTGCATTGCATAGCATCTTTATGTGCTTGCTTGCAATTGAAATTGCATGCTGTTTTCATGCTTGCTTGACCAATGTGTAGTTCCGGGTAAGGGGACGCCCGCCCGTGAACCGTGCGTGGAAAACTGTCTGCTGACATGGTTATGTGGCATGTGACAGGTGGTAAGTATTGGTCATTAACCTGGCCTTAGGAGTTAGCACTAATTTATAAGTGAGTGTGTACAGGCGACCAAAACTCACTTATAAATTACGACCAGCTCGGTGTTCACACACACTGATGTCTCGAGGTGGACATAACCCAATGTCCGCCGCCCAAACCTTATCCCCTTTGTACAAAGGGAGTAACCAGCCATGTGTCCACTCTAGCTTGCTCCACAAAGCACCTGCCTGCCACCTACACTGGGCAACTCACCACCTCACTTCTCCTCTCTCTAGAGATTGGCGCCTCCTTCATGAGGGCTGTTGGGCTGCATTTTCTGCACATTCTCTTTCCCAACTCCATTTCCAAGCTTGCTAAGGTGTGTTTCAAGCTTCCAAGAGTGTTTACGGATGCTAATCACTCTCATACACACTCCCAATGACTGAAATTCAGCAAAACAGCTCTCTTTATTGCTGTAATTTCTGGTCTTTTTGCTGAAAACTCTAATTTCAGCCCTCCTTTCTCAAGTTGAACCATAGGGGAAGCTTTCCCAAGGTTTCCTTCATCCTCTTGAAGACTTTTGTCGCGAAGAAAGGCGACAAATCGAAGATCTCAACACTCCAAGGACTTTCATCGCGAAGACTTCTGCTGTAATCGACTCTACTTGCTATTGGTAAGCTTTTATGCTTAAATATGGAAGCAAGTAGGAGGAGGGAGGAACCGGATTACAAGATCACGTAGTACGTACCCTGTGTAGTGTTCTCTTGTCCTACGTGCTCTCTTGCAGATTGTTGCTACCATGTGTTGGTGGAACAATAGAGAGCAGATGGTAGGGAACATGGGCACTTGAGAGGGTAGTGTGGATTGCAAGTCTACGTCGACAACCACTTGTTTGCAATATTGTATTCATATGCATTGGTATGGAAATCTGGTCAGAAATGCCCATGACACTATGGACTTGATTCTCCCAAGATCAATATACTTTATTTGAGGGAGGGGTCGGCCGTTCCGGCTCATTGTGTGTCTCTTGTCAATTCAGCAATTTACTTCTTGTATTTGAGTAAGTGTCCATCAAATCTTAGTATATTTAAGTGTATTGATTAGCATTGTGTTCAACCAAGTTACACTTGGAGTCCACCAGACCCCTTTCATACTGGAAAATGTCTAGGCTGGTGCCACATCTCCCAATGAAAGACCGCGAATGGGGCTCTCCAGTGAATTAAGAAGTCCCATCCTCCATGTGGTCTATATCTGAATAAGGAGAATCAATACCTTGTAAGAAAGGCTGGTCCTTCGGAATCGTGGGTAGAGGATCCATGCTGTGTGCTCTCAAGGTCTTCAATCCCTTTGCTCACGATAGCTTTGATACCATGTGAGGGCAAAAGGATGAAAGGACCAAATGTACGAGAGATAAGAGCAAATCAACATAGCATGAAATGAGTGAGTGTACACATGATGAAATCTAGTACAAGAGCTCAGTGTGAGACTCTGAAGGAGCAGAGAGAGAGAGGGTTGCTGTCCCATGTTGATGCTAAGGGCGGAGAAAGCCACGATCCAAAGCAGATGGTAGGCTGTTGTCTTGAAGTAATGAGCAGAGAGGACTGCCGTCCCAATGTCGAGGTAAAGGAGCAGAGAGGGGGGTGCTGTCCCAACATAAGCTGCAGTAGGAAAACCTTGAAGTGCAGAGGGTGGGCTGCTGTTCCAAGATGAGATATCTTGTAGAAGAAAATGTTGAAATTGTTGATGATGTTCTGATGCAGTACAGGTGCGTGGAGCAAACATCAGACAATAGTTTCGTTTATGAGGTGATGAAGCGCCGACAACAAAAGTGCACAGCTTGATGATGATTCGCCGCGGCGGCAGTAGCAGCAATAGAAGTATGATGTGGTACTTTTGTGATAATTGGTCAGGCTGGAATAGTAGAAGTGCCGGTAGCAACAACAGAAGATGATGCATGTAATGGAGCAGGCGCGCTGACAGCAGCATCAAAAGTCAAGCCTGAAGAAGTCGATTGTTGTTGTCCTTTGCTGATTTTATGATGCGTTTATATATAGTCTTTTGGGTTGCTGGTCGATCAAGGCAGGCAGTCGGCCAACAACATGACAGACAAAAATTTCCCAAGATAAACCTTTTGGGTTGGATAAAATACCAATATCAGGTATATTTTCACACAAAAGCTGTATCCAGATCTCTAACATACTCATCCGCAGCAAAGATTTCATCCTTCGTGCAAAGGATAGGTGGAAGCACCACCCTGCCATAAACGATTATCTCAAAGGGTGCTTTCCCAGTGGAGGAGTGCATCGTATTGTTATAAGCAAACTCCACAAGAGGCAAGTACTTCTCCTAATCTGATTTTCATTCAACCACATAGCATTTGAGCGAATCAAGTACAGCTGAATTTGCAATTTCACTCTGTCCATCCATTGGAGGATGATAAGCTGATGAAAAATTCAGCTTTGTGCTCATATTATCAAATAAAGCTCGCCAAAACAAACTTGTGGTTCTCGGATCTCGATCTCCCATGATAGTCTTAGGCGTACCACGATGATTGAAAATCTAGGCCAAGAATAATCTCGCCATGTGCTGAGGCTTAATATTCTTTCGCATAGGGATGAAATGAACCTGTTTGCTAAACCTGTCACAATGATGGTCCACATGGCATCATTTTCGTGTTGCATTTTAGGCAAATCCATGATAAAATCCATGGCGATGGAGTGCCATGGTTGAACCGGAATGGGCAATGGTTGAAGCAAACCGGATGCCTTATGCCTATCAAACTTCACTTTCTGGCAAACTATACATTTGCACACATAAACATCTATGTCTTTGCGCATGCTTGGCTTGAAAAAGTACTTCTTCGAAGCCTGTGAAGTGGCAAGAATTTCTCTATGTCTTGCATATGGTGGTGTGTGGCATTCATCCATCACCCTAACCCGTAAATCCGTATGCACACACAAGCGATTTTGCATCATCAAATATGCATCCCGTATGCAATAGTTCGGGGCTGAGATGCCATGTTGTAAATCAGCCCATACAAGCTGAAAATCATCATCCGTATCATACGAATTTCGCATAACGGAAAGATCTCGATGATAGGCAACAGTGATAGCATGCACCTATGGCCTTTTAGAAAGAGCATCTGCCACTACATTCTTTTTACCAGGTGTATGCAAAATTTGAAAATGAAACATAGAGAGGAAATTTGCCTATCTCATATGTTGCTTTGATAATTTAGTTTGCGTCAAAAAGTACCGCAAACTCTGGTGATTTGTTTTGACAACAAATTCAGTTCTAAGAAGATAATACTTCCACACAGTAAGGGCATGAATTACTGCCAATAACTCTTTTTCATAAACTTGCAAGTGAAGCTCTGCATGTTGAAGATGCCTGTGGAGAGCCACAATAGCTGAAGTGACAAAGTGTTAGGCCACTTGTCTCACTTTGATCCACTTTCTGACAAGTGTGAGGCCACTTGTCTCACTTTGGTCAACTTTCTTGCCACATGGTCCTTCCATAAACTCTCTCTCTAAAAATATCCCAGCTGGTAGACATTCTGTCATAGGCACTTTGGCAACTCTTGGTATTTGCTCAATTCCAGATGTAATGACGTGAGCAGAATTTCCATCGAGTTAGGCCAAGAATAGTAGTTCTCCTAGATTTTAGGAGTGTGATCCTTTGTATGCTAGGATAATCCCCTATTCCCAAAGCTTGTACTTTCTAAAAATTCAGATGTCATGGAGTCCACGAGACCCCTTTCATACAACAGGCTGGTGACATCCTCCCCAGCTTTTTAAAAGTTATCCGCAACTTTATGCTTCAAGCCATATATCCAAGATATAATCATGTCCCATCAAGTGGGCGAGATCAAATAGTCCCAAAAATCCAATATAATTGAAAGAATCCATGTCCTAAATAAATGGGCGAGACTAAATAAGTCTCTATAATACCAATATCAAAGTCATGTCCCAAAATAAATGGGCGAGACAAAAACAGTCCCATAAGTCCAGATATCATAATCATGTCCCAAAATAAATGGGTAAGAATCCCGTGGAAGATATGCTAGACACAGTCACAAGGGTCAATTGTGTCTCAATCACCAATATCAATGAGATAATCATATGCCAATGAAAATCGCCAATGAGTTGCTAAGACACTCAAATAAGTGCCTTGTACAAGAAACTAGTGTCTTGCACAGAAACGTGTGCTATGCACACAAACTGGTGCCATTCTAGAGGACAAACCATGGTGATGGAAAAGTTGGTTCTCCATAGTTAATATCATATAGATATAGTCCATAAGATCCATGTCACTGTATAATCCAATAATAAACAAGCTCAAGGCACACAAACATGTGTCAATCCACATGACCCTTGGCGTACACAAGTCTCCTGCCAACCAGGTATCATGTCCACTTTACCACTTGCACTCCGTGTTGGCACTCTGACCACACACCTTGGATGAGAGATGGGCTCAAGTAAGAAGATAAAACAATCACTCACAGGCATAGATAGCTTGGTGTTTCATAAGCATTTTTGCTACACATAGTTTATAGGCATTTCGGCCACCAATAGTTTGTAGGCATTTCGGCCACCAACTCACACTATCCTCTGAAGTGTCCATGTTCCCTTCCATCTGCTCTCTATTGTTCCACCCATACATGGTAGAAACAATCTTCAAGAGAGCATGCAGGACAAGAGAACACTACACATGGTATGTGAACCATGAGTTCCATAAGTCCAATGCCATAAACAGTGTTTCCCTGAAACCATCTCAAGCCAAACACCACCACCTTTCTCCTTGCATGGCTATACAAGGGTTAGTGAACATCAAAAACACTTAATAGTAAATAGCAAAAGCACCAACTTTGCAAACTCAAAGTATACTTAGAGCTTTTCTTTGCCAAGTTGGTCATGAAGCCAAAAGAAATATCTCCTCACCAAATCCTTAAGATATATCGAGATATATCTCCATATAGCTTGCATGTAAGCTTGATAATATAATCCACAATATCCATATGGAAAGAGTTTTAAACGTGTGTACATAAAGCCAACTCCATGCTTCCAACATAAATTCTGTGAATTCATAAATCCTTAGATCAACAAGCTGTCTACTCCTCATGCTCTTGCTTCATAGGCTATGAAGCGGTTGGCCATGCTTAACAACATTGATGGTAAGTGTGGTCCCCACTTGAGATCTTTTCTCTTCCTTATTGATAGAAGGAAGCTTCCGCTTCCAAGAAAGCCTATGCTCTGATACCAATGAAACTCCCGGTGCTTGGGGACTAGGGCCTTTGATACACTTGTTGATACCACATCAATGCATATTAAAACATTTAAACATAGCCATAGCCTTAACACATATCCCTCATCACTTTACATAAAACATAAAAGTTGTACAAAATATCCACAAATGTTGAAAATAGAGCTTGCACATGTGACACCGGATTGAGGCTGGAATTAGCCGACCCCCCTCCCTTTGGAGTATTTTATTACTCAAGGATAATAATATCATGTACAAGCTTTGAGGGCCTTACTCTCCCCACGGGAGATGCCAGATTATCCATATACAAATGCCATAACACAGCCTAACATGAGGCAACCAAGCCGGAACACAGGCTATAGAAATGTTGAGCCAACAATATAATCCATATACTTCCATGTGGATATTGATTCTTCCCCAAAAACACGGGTCTTCATGCAATAGAGCTGGTACAACAGGTTCAACTCTCCATTCAGTCGATACAACAAGTACAATGATTGGTACAATAGGTACAATGGTTGGTACAGCATGTACAATGACTAGTACAGTAGGTACAATGATTGGTACAATAGGTACAATTGTTGGTACAGTGGTTGATATAGCAAGTATAGTGGTTGGTACAGCTAGTACAATGACTAGTACAGTAGGTACAACAAGTACAATGGTTGATATAGCAAGTACAGTGGGTACAATGGTTGGTACATCAGGTACAACAAGTATAAGGGTTGGTACAACAAGTACAATGGTTAGAAATCATAATAAAATGATTAAATTCAGAATTTATTCACGATGGAAGCCTCCAAAACAGTCCCCAATAGTCGGTATTCTTCATGGGCAGCCTTCAAGAGAGAGAGAGAAAGAGAGTAGCCATCATTAGGGCAGCCTGTAATGGTGGTGAGGCTGATGTGCAGCAAGAGAGCCTCCTTTAATGAAGAGAGAGAGCTCCAATTTATAGATTTGGGCCTCCCATGAGCTAACATGGCAAAAGAAGGCTATAATGACAAGTGGAGAGCCACACAATAGCTGAAGTGACAAGTGTGAGGCCACTTGTCTCACTTTGGTCCACTTTCTTGCTACACGTCCCAATCTAAGAGATGGGTCCTTCCATAAACTTTATCTCTTAAAAATATCCCAACTGGTAGACATTCTGTCATAGGGACTTTGGCAACTCTCGGTATCTGCTCAATTCCATATGTAATGACGCGAACAGAATTTCCATCGGAGTCGAGCCAAAAATAGTAACCCTCCTAGTTTTTAGGAGTGTGATCCTTTGTATTCCAGGATAATCTCCCATTCCCAAAGCTTGTACTTTACAAAAATTTAGATGTCTTGGAGTTCACCAGACCCCTTTCATATTGGGAAATGTCCAGGCTGGTGATAGAGCCCGTGGATTGTTCTTGAATAAATTCTTGAAAGGGGGCGGTGTGTGTTCCCCGCTCAGTGTGTGTGTGTACTGTGCAAAGTTCCCTAAACCCTTCTCTCTCTGTGTGTGTGTGTGTGTGTGTGTGTGTGTGTGTGTGTATCTTGGATACGTAGTGGAATTTGTCACGGCATGCCCCGCTGGGCTTCCAGATAATGATTTGGATTTGATTGATTGATGTGTAAAATGAAGTACAAGGCCTTTGCATATATAGCCCTTTCAATATGCCAAACCCTTTGACCCTTATTAAATGCAAGCTCATCCATATTCTACCTGCTTTATCAATATGTATCTATGTGTGTTTGCCTTCAATTATAAAAGGCTTGTTTGTTTCTATGTATCCTAGTTAGGAACCACAACTAAGTGCTAGCCTTGTTACCTCGGTCTTACCTTGACTACCATGGCACATGAGGTGCAGATGGTGAGGTAGGGTGGATGGGGTAGGTGGTAGCAACTTCTTTTGCTTTCGGGTCTCACCACCTTCAGAGCGACAGGGGATTGTTGGGATATATCGGAGCTTGTATGTGTGTGAACAACCCCTTTAATGGTTGTAAGTGTGCGTTAGAGTATTTGCGTGTGAACCACCTCTTATAGGTCTCCTACTTGCATTGCAACAATCCTTAGCTGCATGAGCTCTTGATAAGCTCTTAACAACAGGTGAGTGTCACTGGAATCGGGGACCCGGAACAATAGACCAACACTTCAAATATCAGACAGAGCATGAAAACACAAGGGAAGAACTATAAACAATATAAAAACACCGCATTGAGCCGGAATGGCCAGCCCCTCGTAGGAACTTCTTTATTCAGAGAGAAGGCTTTTACAATAAACCAAGGTGCGGGTGCATACAACACCGGATTTTCCACAAAGCATACACGAGACTTTCACAGAGTTCTCTTCTCAAAATCAAGACAAAATTAGTCCCACAAAACAGTCCCAAAACTGTCCAAAAACTGTCTCAAAACAGTCCATAAATCAGCTCATAAACAGTCCATAAAACAGCTTGGTACGGAGCCAAAAACAGCCCTGAAGTAAGTGCCAAAGCAGCCCCAAAATGGAGCCTCAAATCAGCCCCAGGAGAGCACTCAAATCTGTCCCATATTCCTCCAAAACAGCCCCAGAAGTGTGGCCAGAAGGCGGCTCACGAAGTGTCACAAACGGGGGCGTGGTTATACAGAATTTAATATTGAAATCACAAGATTTATCATCCTTTGATCACTGCCATATCCCACATACATAGCCATAACAATTGATTATACAATGAGGAAGTATTGAAAAGAAATGATACTGCACTAGGGACCAAGAGATGGGTTGTCCCCCCCCCCCCTCCTTGAAGGATATGTGTTGCCTTAAGGGAGTAAGAATTTTACAAGTACATAAAATGGGTGGATTGGCCCAGCCATACACCATCGTTTCTTCCAAAATGATTGAATATGAAAACAACTTACAAACACTATACTTGCCTACAAGTAGCCCAGCTACAAGTTAGCAATATGGTGCCCAGCACCCTTCACCAAGATTGCCTAGCAATCCCAGTTTCTTCAAATGTAGCTTAACTTCAATAAATCAACCACCTAATGGCTGAAAATCAGCCTTAGGAGAATGCCCAACACTTCCCAAGGGTTCTCCCGCATAGAACTTGTAGCAACCGGAGCATGTCGCATGCATGGGGGTTTCTGGCCATGCATGTCGTATGTATGGGGGTTTCTACCTATTTCTGACTATGCATGTCACATGCATGAGGATTTCTGACTATGCATGTCACATGCATGGAGGTTTCACATCATGGAGAAGAAGTTTATCAACAATACTTAGCTAGACTGTCATGCATGTATGCATAGAGATAGAAAACCCGCATAAGAGTGGGTTGCCTTTAAAATGTCAATTATTACTGTACAAGTCCATCAATACAAGTTAATTCAAGACATGTTATGCAACATACTAACCCATGGGTGCAATCCAGGCGTCCCCAGATCCATGAGCTTCTCATGCAATAAAATACAAGCATTGTCCAGGCAAACAAAACAATACACGCAAATAAAAATAAGCCATGCACACAAATGTATGCATTTAAACACATATTTTGGAAGAAACCCCATCTATTTATATGTTCTTAATATTTACAAGGGCTATGGTATTTGGCTCTCCAAGATCCATCAAATATCCATGGCATTATATATTGCATTTGGTTCTCCAAGATCCATCAAATGCTTAACATGCTTCAATGCAGCCAGGATCTCATAGATATAGCTAGCATACACATGCATAGGAAGCTTAACCATAAACTGAAAGAATGGCTGTAAATCAGGAAAAAACAGCAAATAGATCTTGCAAAGAAACACACGTGCAAGAAAACTTGTTATCTGCTGAAGTAGAGCACGAGGGCTGCCCGTAGGTGCATACAACCAACAGTAATAGCTGAATAATGATGTGCTAATGATGCTAACCCAAGCCACCTATTTATAGGTTGGACAAGAGCTGGTCGGCCAGTATAAAAACAGTGGGCTGGCCGACTATGCAAAAAAATACTAGAATAATGTTTAAAAAATAGGCAAAAATAGCAAAAAAATATCTAAAATAAGATGAATGCATGGCCTCATAAATCTGGCCAGATACAGCATGAAATATGCCCAATCTGGAGATGATAATGCCAACACCTCCTCTTCATTGCCAGATGGGCGGACCAACTCCAGCACGTTGAAGAAAGATCTCCAAAGAGTCTGAAGGAACAACCTCCTCATAAAAGGCACAAAGCTCGTGAAGATATGGTACATTTGAATACCAAGAAGGTCTTTGGAAGAAGCCACGAGAAGATATCGAAGACGAAACAATAGGATCAATCTGAAGAGAGAAGCCCTCAGGAGATGGAACCATAGATGGTACCTCCTTTGCATCTGCAACAAGTATCGGGACCGAAGCAGACTTCTCCTCTGAAGAAGAAGGAAATGAAACAACCACTGGAACAAACTGATCATCAGTGATAGTAGAATTTGCCAGGTTCAAAGTAGGGACATGCTCCAAGATAGTGGAAGATGCCTCCTCTGAAACATAAGAAGGAGAAGCAACTGCCAAAGTAGGAAGCTCGAGAATATATGAGGATATCTCGACAAAATCATCCACCTGCCCAGTAGAAGAACCACTATCCTCCTTTGAAAGAGACGAGAGAAAATCTGCAATAATAGCATCAGCATGAAACAACACAAGGGAAGGGAGATACTCATCCAAAGGAATTAGAGGAACTGATAAGGTCTCTATCAAAAACTCCTACAAATAATCCTCTGTTGCTGATAGGGCACTGACTTCTGAATCAGAACTCTCCTCTGTGACCACGAGGATGGACTCATCTTGCTTCTGTGAAGATGAAAGAACAGGGGGATCATAGACAGCAAGAAAAGCCATCTTAGCATGAGACTTCATACCCTCCTCTGTTGTTGGCGAAGTATCTTAACCATCTGTCGTGGGTGAAGTGTCTGAGTCATCGGAGGAGGACTCCTGTTTTGCTTTAGCTTTGCGGGAAGCAGCTTGCCTGGCAAAACATTTGGCCTTAGAATGACCAAGTCGGCCACAAAACTCACAAGATTCCTTCATCCTGGAACCCTTGTTGCTGTTAGAATCGTCGTCGTCAGAAGATGACTTTGTGGTGACTTTCTGCTTCTTGTTGGGAGTTCCCTTTTCCGCCTTTGCCTTTGTCCTTGCCCTTGTTAGAGGCAACAAAAGCAGACTCTGACTTGCCTTTTCCGCAAAGCATGCACTTGTCGTGGAGATAACTCACGACTTCCTCACAAGGGGGGAGAGGATCACGAAAATAGATGTGATCTTTGAAAGAGTCAAAGGATGATGGCAACTTACCGAGCAGTTTATTGATCGGGTTGTTGATCGAGCTCCCATACTCCTCAAGTTGCCTCTTGATCCTTGTGAATTCCCCAATCTTATCAATGATATTATCTGAGTCACTGATGGTGATCTTCTCAAGATCCGCCTCCAACTTAGCAATCTTCACGGAAGATACTGTCCCGAACCTCCTCTGAATCTCATTCCACATTTGACTGGCATCACTCCGGGAAGATATGAATTGTGCCTGGATAGATGGTGTCATACAATGGATGATGATGAGACGGGCCCGTGCATCCAGAACTCCACGAAACGCGGGATCCACCAAGTGAGGAGTGGTGACAGAGGGCCACACACCTGCTCCTTCAAGAAGCAATTGCGTATAAAACGACCAAGTATGGTTGTTGGTAGCAGTCAGCTTCATGGAATCACTCACTTGAGGGGGTGAATAGGATGGCACATGGGAAGGGGTTGGGATGAGGGTTTGTGGGAGGGGAGTAACAAGAGAAGTGGTGGTGGCGGGGAATATGGAAGGAAAAGAAACAGGAATCTGGGAATAAGGTAGAGAAATAGGAAGTTGGGAAGAAGAACCCTGTGAAGTTGGGGCTTGGGATCGGGGAGAAGAAAATAGAATCCCCGAGTGAGAAGAATGACTATGACAAGAAGCCATATCTCTGATAACGCAGCAAAATCCTCCTCTTCAACAAAGCTGATCAGAAAATCAGCAAACTCTTCCTCGAAAGCTGAGTGCAGCCAAGAGAAAGGAAGGAGAAGAAGGGATGGGAGGGTGGGAAACCAAAAGGAGAGGTAAGAAATGACTCCCCTGGGTTAAAACCCTGTTGTAACACCAAAATACGGGGCTGAGATCTGAAAATGCAGATCTCAGGCTGAAAACGCAGCACCTCTGTGGAAAACGCAGTTCCTCAATGGAAAACGCAAGTCCACAGCAGGAAAAACGCAGCTCCTTAGTGGAAAACGAAGCTTCTCAATGGAAAACGCAGGTCCACAGCAGAAAACGCAGCTCCTTTGTATATGTAGATGCGGTGGATCTTTGCATGCAGCAGCAGTAGATGTAGAAAACGCAGGTCCCTTTGCAACACTGGGCTTTGATATCATGAAAGAATGGCTGTAAATCAGGAAAAAACAGCAAATAGATATTGCAAAGAAACACACGTGCAAGAAAACTTGTTATCTGTTGAAGTAGAGCACGAGGGCTGCCCGTAGGTGCATACAACCAACAGCAATAGCTGAATAATGATGTGCTAATGATGCTAACCCAAGCCACCTATTTATAGGTTGGACGAGAGCTGGTCGGCTAGTATAAAAACAGTGGGCTGGCCGACTATGCAAAAAAATACTCGAATAATGTCTAAAAAATAGACAAAAATAGCAGAAAAATATCTAAAATAAGATGAATGCATGGCCTCATAAATCTGGCCAGATACATGCACATATATGCCCAATATGGAGATGATAATGCCAACATAAACATTCCATGGCTACATGTAGTGTCCAACACCCATGTCCATGGATAATATAGAATTTGCAATATGAATCCCGAGAAATTAGGGAGTAGTTACACGAAGAATGGATGGTGCATGTTGGCATTGGTATGTGACAGCATCCTTCATCCTTGTAACCTAGCATCTTTCTAATTGTATATCCTCTTTTCCTATGCATGCGGTGTATGGTGATGCTCCCTTTCTGCATGCTGCAATGCACAGGGTAGTCAAACTTGGTTTGCACGAGAAGCAGTGTGTGTGGGGAGGGGGGCACCTTGGCTTGTGTTGGCTATTGAAGCAGGGGGGATATTTGCTTGCATTCTTTAAAAAACTGATGCTTGTGTTTTTTGGGATTTTTATTTTAAAGGAAGATGGTTGTGCTTCATCTGTGCAGAGTTTGGCTGATAAGGCAAAGTCCAAGACGGTGCGCACAGTTGATGGAACAGTGACTACTTCTAAGTTGAATCAGTTGTCAGGGTCCTTGCAGTTAAACTCTGTACACAGGTCAACGAATCCCACTAGACCTGATACTCCAAAGCATTCTCAAGGGAAACTGCTCGTTCTGAAGGCCAGCAAAGATGGCGGCATAATGGCTGCCACTGCAGTAAACCCTGATGGAAACAATTCAACTCAAGTCTTGTCCCATGGAAATATTGGCCTAACTGCATCAACAATGAGTGCAGCAGGTTTGTCTGTCTCTGCCACTGGTGTTATTGGTCAGCGCAAGAAGCCTAATGATCGCAGAGCTGCTCCACAGCCAGGATCTGCAGGTCCAGATGCCTTGGCTGGATTGCGTGCGAAGGATCTTATGGAAGACAAGCGAGCTTCTATACAAGCGCAAAACAGAAGTGACTTTTTCAACGCACTGAGAAAAAAAGCTGCTGGCAATGGAAGTGCTTTCAATACCCTTAAATCTGATTCACTTCAGACAAAGAGTGATGTGGTAACATTAAGCGAATCTGCAATGCCTGAGGAAGCAGGTGTTCCCAGCCAGGGCTCTGAAGCAATAGAAAATGGTGTAGGTGAGGACTCTGTTTCTGTTGAGTATTTATCTCAGATTCACAGTAATGGAGACGTAGAACATACCCCAGGAAATGGCCTGATTACTGATCAGATAGGTAGCCTGGTAAAGGATTCTTCAGCTGTGGAAAAACCAGAGGAGAGTCTAGGTATGGACTCTGAGGAGGAGGAAGCAGCTTTCATGCGGTCTCTCGGTTGGGAAGAAAATGCAGAAGGTAGTGAGTTGACAGAAGAGGAGATAAATTCTTTCTATCAGGTCAGCCATTTCAAATGCTTTCTGCAGGTCTCTTCTGCTGTAATCATATGTTGTTTATTTTTGACTGTTTGGTGGACCTATTATTTAGCAGATGAGAGAGAGAAAGAAGCTACTTAACAACAAAGGCCATTACAATGTTGGCACGGAACATTCTGTGGGCAGTTTAGAGAGCTTGTCTTCTGGCATGTCTTCATCTGACTCTGATTCAGATGATGAACCATACACATGAAAAGGATCTCCCCCATTCAAGGGAAAATGACGAGTGTTGGCCAGAGTTTTGACATGTCCACAGGGAGGGTTTGCAAAAGGTGCAGCAATGTGTTGGCAGGAGTAGTGCCATAGTATGAGACCATTGATCAGTTCGTTTTCTCAGAAGGTGAGTTTGTTCCTTTGAAATGTAACTCTCATGGGGCTAATGAATAATCTTTATTTAGTGTGCACACTTCCATTGTACACAAACACATGCGCAAAGCCAGCGAATGGATGCAGGTTAGCCCTTATCAATGAGCAGTCTTGGGGCGGTCCTTCGAGAGTACTTCGTTTTTTTGACCCTGAGCATGAGAATTCTTGATTGCTGCTGTCTTGTGCAGCATGTCTCTTCAGATTCAATGAACAGTCGCCTTTTTATCACAAAAATGCATGGCATTTGGTAGATATGGAATTGAGTGCTTTGTTTTCTCTACTTTAATCGCAACGTTACCTGCTGGCTTTGCATCGATGGGGTATAGTGGCCGCTAGTAAAAGACTCCGTTTTTAGACCTTTATAGCTTCTTGTTATGATAACTAGGTTATATATTAACAATGCTCATTGTTCCCCATCATTTCTTTAGTGATTTACCCTCTCCAACTTGTGAATGTTGAAGTGTTGAGCTGACTATGCAACTGCAATAATCATAATGGAGGGTTGCCTTGCATGCGTTTAGCCATGGTGAAAGGATGTGGGAGTTGTTGCCGTGAAGGCTGAAGGTGGTGCTGTCCACCCGATGTCTGTATTACTACTTTTTCCTTGGTCATTGTTACCTTGGCTCCTGATTTCTGACTGTTAGGTTTAATGTTACGTTTGATTGCTAATGAAGTGGGTACTAGGGCACAGGATGTGTCTTTGTGGGTAGGTTACTCTGAATTTTGATCTGTACATCTAACATTAAATTTTGTAGTGTTTTTTGTTGTTCTAGAAAAAAATCAGAGACATATATGTGGCTGTTGGCTGTTGGCTGTTCTCAAGATTTAAAAAAAATCCAATGGAGATGGACAAGTGTTCAAAAAACGCACTGTTATTATTTGTTCATGCTTGTTTCAGTCATCAATTCTTAGTTGCATTGCGAGTGCAGAGCATTAACCATACATTGGTGAGGTGTTCCCATTGTACTATGTCATGAGTGGTAAGGTTGGTATGTAGATGCCTAAATACTAAGTGTGCACAATGAAAGGAATTTGAATGTAATGTGAACTTAAAATTAAGCGCCTTGGCCTCCACACACACTCTCCCCCCCCCCCCCCCCCCCCCTTTTTTTTCTACTGTTTGACATCCAGTCATTTATGGATCATATGTGATCATTGTTGCCCTAATGGATCCTCTGGGCCTTTTGTAGACGTTTAATATGACTCTCTACCTCCTCCCGCTCAGGGTCGGGATTATCTAGTAGTAAGGGAGTTCACTCAAGTAATTCGTGATTATCTAGTAGTAAGGGAGTTCACTCAAGTAATTGAGAGAATTTGTGTGAGTGCACTCACTCACACTACAGCTGGTAAGGGAGCCCATTCAAATAATTGGGAGAAATCTGTCAGTGCACTCACACTCTACAGCTGGTAAGGGAGCCCACTCAAACAATTGGGAGAAATCTGTTAGTGCACTCTACAGCTGGTAAGGAAGCCCTGTCAAATAAGTGAGGAATCTGTCAGTTCACTATGTCACCCTACAGCTGAAAGTGGGTACATCAGTTTTGCCATGGTGTAGACTTCACTCATCTCATCATTTGAGAAAACTCTGATGGGTCGAAGAGAGCTCTTCTTTTCAGTTTTTCCATGGTAGGAGACTGCAGTCATCCCATGAATTGAGAGCCTGATGGATTGAAGGGAGTTAATAATGAAAAGTGTTTTCAAATTACTGTGCATTGTCCTTTTAAGCCAGTGGTACCTATTCAATTGTTCAGCGTGGCTGGGTGCCATAGGATCATAAGCACTACATAAATCTTCATGTGAACCAAATGAATACCTAATAGGATCTCAATAGCCAGCTTGTTCGAATGCAATTGCTGGTCTCATCATCCGAACGGGTCATGAGTTTGCACTTATAAACGGGTTGTGTTTAAAGAAACTCTTCAAGAGGGTTCGATATGCAAAGGGTCATAAAAGGCAGTTTGACATGGAACTCTTGGATTGCTTAACATAATATGTGACTTTGGGTTGTGTTTAAAGAAACTCTTCACGAGGGTTCAATATGCTTTATTATGAAACGTCCAAAGGGTCATAAAAGGCAGTTTGACATGGACTCTTGGATTGCTTAACAGAATGTGACTTTTAAAACTTATCAACATGAATTTGAAGGTGCCATGCACGTGCACTAGAAAGAAGTGCTGGTTCCATGAACACCTTCAAGGGAACAAAGGGGGGGAGATAAAGGAATGCAGGTTAAAAAACTGATCATTTTACTTAGCACTGTAACGTGATTCGGAGATGCTGAAGAGATGATTGACTTGTGGATCATTTTACGTTGCCATGTAGCATGGGTTGCCACTAAATTAGGCGGCTATTGGACCATTGTGGCTAACTTTGCTATGTTGAAGCTTTTTGGGACCATTACGGAATTCTAACTAAGGAGATGAATTGAGTAAAATAACAAAAGAGCATAGGGTCAAGTAGGTTGTCAACATGTGCACAGCAATATTGACAATTTGGTAAGGGTACTCGTGGAAGAGAGTAGACTTAGTTCCATGCAAACTGAGGAGGTGAGTTGACCAAAATAACAAATGATCATAGGTAGGTTGTCAACTCGCACACAGCAATATTGACAATTTGGTAAGGGTACTCTTAGAAGGGCGTATACTCAAAAGAAATTTAAGGACTATGATTATGTGGTAAGGGTACCCACTCATAAACTCTGTTTACTTATCTTAAAAATTGCATTTGACATGGTGCAGAGAAGGATGATTGAGTTGGTATCTAACACAAACTAGCCAGATGCTCAGTATGATAATTGAGTTCGAATCCTACACAAACTAGCCTATACACAATTATCTGAAGAGGTCAACTGTTGGGTGCACATGGAGGTAGAATTTAGAGATGCTCTGCAGCAGTGACGTGTGAAACAAAGCTGCTCTCTGTTACCCACCCTCTTTGTGCTCAAACCCATGTTGCTAGACTAAAGAACATAACCAAGCCATGCATATAAGTAGGAGGTATTCATTTTTTTAAATGTTGATGATCTGGTTCTTATGCTCTCTTCTTCTGATTTGTCAGCCCATGATCCCCTACATTTTCCCAACCTCCACCTTTTTTTGTTTCAAGTTAAAAAATGTGTACAAGAATAGATTGTGACTAAGACCTTGTTTAGGTCAAGGCCAAGTCCTCACAATCCTGTGAGTGCTGAGACGTGCCTGAGCCTCTGCTAATTGCCATTACCCTACTACTACCACTCCTCTCTCTTGGCAAGGCATTGTTGCATATAGATGTGCCAAGTGTGTGATGGGAAGAATACAATGCCAAGTGCTCCTATGAACTATGTTGCTACTTCCACCGCAAACAAGTAGAGTTACAGAAGAACCGTCTTGCATTTTGCATGACTTGCACAAAAGAAATAAGTGTTTCTTTAGTATTTAAAATTGGTGGATCACAAAGGAGGTTTTGTGTTTAGCATGAGTAATTGGGTGAGGCTACCGGCTCCTGTTGTGAGGTGGGATTTCTATCCGAAGGGACTTGGTGCCTTGAGGGTATGCTAGCCCGCCCCGAATATAATGCATCTATATGGGGAGGAGGTGCAAGGCGGGGAGGGCAACCCCCGGGGCACTCGGCACCCACGGAACCTCGCCGGCACCCGGGAAAGCCTAACGTGCCTAGGAACGCACTCACGCACCGGGTAGGCACGTTAGGCCTTCCCGGGTGCCGACGAGGTTCTGTGGGTGCCGAGTGCCCTAGGGGTTGCCCTCCCCGCCTTATAGATGCATTATATTCGGGGCGGGCTAGCATACCCTCAAGGCACCAAGTCCCTTAGGACAGAAATCCCACCTCACACCTGTGTGTTGTTTTTATTACAAAGGGGGATTTAATGTCTTTATGTAAGTAAGCGGAGTGACTATTATGAAGTGGTTCCTTCTTGATAGAAGGAAGTTTGGTCACCGAGACAGGTCATTGGTTATTCTAATTGATTACCAGGGTAGCAAACGCTTCAATCTTATCGGTGGAAGCTAGAGCATATGCGCAAATTTGATGTTATATTTGGAGGAGCATGAATGTTAATGTTTGATCCATGCAACTATTTTTATATATGAGCTTTTGCATATTAACCCTTTTGTGAATGTTTCATTAACCTTGGTCCTTGCTTAGAAATAGGTTTTGTTCAGAACAACCAAATGTATGTCTCCGTTAGGGTGGGGGCTTTGAGTATGCATATAACGCACCTTGATGATGGATGTTGATTATGACCAAAGTTTAGTAATAATACTATAATTGATTATGACCAATAATAATTAAAAATATCGTTGAGGTCGGGAGCATCTGCTACCTATTCTTGAACTAGGGACACCTTGTGTAGCAAAGCTCAAAAAGGTGGACTCAAACGCCATGGCAGTCGGTACATATTAAAATTGTGACTCATTAAATAATAGTCTACTTCTTTGGCCAATAATATTCATCATCATTCAAGGTGATATCAAGGAGTTGATATATGTTTATTCTTTTGTAATGCTTTAGTTTGTGCCATTTCTTGGCTTAAATTGTCACTGCTTTTTTATAGAGGTTTTCTTGAGATGTCTTTCAAAGCGATCACCTAGACAATAAATATTGATTTTTAAAGAACCTATTTCCAAAAAAGATTTTGAATTCACATTTTAATATTTAAACACTATGCATATCAAATATTGGTTTGCCAGGTCTTTTCTTTATGAAACAAATATAATTCAAATTTTGAGTTCAATTTTGCAAAAGAATGGCTTGGTTTTTGAACCCAATTTGATTTCTCAAAATGACAAAATGACTTCGTCTATTTCAAAAAAGTACATCTAGGCTGAACATGGTTCTATATTTTAAACAACTTGTTAGGAAGTATCTCCCTGCTAAAATCTTGGGCTTACCACCTTAGTATAACTGCCATAAGCTTCTAAATTCTGCTTACAAACCTCATATTTTAATTTCCTTTTGTGTTTATTCTTTCAATTTTACTCACATGTTGATACCCCCCCCCCCTCTCTCTCTCTCTCTCTCTCTCTCTCTCAAATGTAGTTTATTCCTTCAATTAGTACTCACCTATTTGATATTCAAAATTTATAATAAAATTAGTATATTTTATGAGTGTTTTGTTGATGTTCTAATGTGAATTTGTGATCATAAAGAATGTAATATGGTGGTTAATGAGCCCTAATCTTATGATTAAATAATCATGAATAAGAATAAATTTAGACAACAAATCAATTGTATCTCAATTAACCCCACTAATAGAAATTTAACACAAGAGAGGACTTCCTCCACCACACAATGGTTTCCTTACCATTGTGGTGGAGGAAGTCCTCTCTTGTGTTAAATTTCCAATAGTGGGGTTAATTGAGAGAGAGTGTTGCTTTGATTTGGTGTTTAAATTTATTCTCTTTAATGTTTATTTAATCATAAGATTAGGGTCCATTAATCCACCACATTACATGAAGTCAAGTCAATTTTGTATTACATTTTTTATTTATGAGCATAATGATTTATTTTTATATTTTGCTAACTATGTTTTGACTGACTAAATAGTTTTTAAAATTTTAAATTAACAACTCATTCTGATAGTGTAGGATTATTGCACTTGTGTTTAAGCTAATGATCCACTAAAAGTATAAATATGAAAAAGGAGTTTGGTGATTGTAACACAAAAAACATAATTACAATGCTTTAAAAAATATGATGATCTATAAAATAATAAATTTTATTATTCTTTTGATTATACAAAATACCCTTAACTTTACAACTATATGAATTACCTTAAATTTTCAAGGGAATGAAATTTTTACACTCTTTTTTTTTGGGTTATTTTCAAGAATCGAGTTACATAGTATACATTTAAAAATTCAGCCAAAAAGTGCATTAAAGTTTTTTTAAAAAGAATATTCATCAAGACTCCAAAGTCCACAAAATATGACCCATTTTGCTCATGATAGTGTTTCATATAATGTCCCAAAGACCATGTGTCAAGAACAAAAAATGCATACACCTAATTTTAAGGACCTTAATAACTACCCTTTTTTTTCCACGTTAGAGGTACATCTTAAATTTTTGGCACAATGATTCCATTGTTTTACTAAGGTTAAGGATGTGCACCTTCTTTTAAAAGAAAACTATGCTCAAACTATGGTTAATGATGTGCACCTTCTTTTAAAAGCAAACTATGCTTGAAATGTAACATCTACACATACTTTACCTATGTGGAAAAAATCCATGTGGGAGTATGTACTTGAAATGATTTCATGTGCTTGAAGAGACAAGTTAGAGGCTAGGTGCAACACCTAGCAAGAAACCACCACCACTTCTATGCATACACCTAAAATGATTTCATGTGCTTGAAGACAAGTTAGAGGTTAGGTGCAACACCTAGCAAGCAACCACCATCACTTCTATGTATACACATGGATAACCATGCATGGAGACAAAGTAGTAAAGGCTAGGTGTAACGCCTAGCAAGCGCAACCTGTTCACCAACTTAAACATGCTACCTTGCACAAGAGAGGGAGAGAAGAAGAGAAGGGTTGGTTTTGGTGTCTAGCACTTAGCCAACCCTAATGAGGGCTAACTCCCCTATGCGAGGCCACTAGGGGCTCACTCCACCTCCACTTGTGTCACCCAAATGGAGCTTACACAAGCTAGGTAGTGAGCAAAGAGGAAGGGAGCTATGGAGAGCTCAACCTGTACTCTATGCCTTTGTGTGCAAGAGTGATATCAAGAAGAAGACAAGAAGAGGGAGAAGACAAGAAGACAAGAAGAGGGAGAAGACAAAGCAAGACAAGAACCATCACCTACATGCAACCACAATCAAGCAAGCAAGCATAAACAAACACAAGCCTATCACCATAGCCACAAGAGAGTGTGTGAGAGAGAGAAGGCAAACTCAATTGTGACAATGGGATTGTCCCTTTTCATATTTAATAAGACACTTATATACATAAACTCTCTTTTACAATGGCCGACCACCCATTTAACAATTGGGGGCCCAAAATTGATTTCCTAGCTCTATGTACACCTATGGGTGGCATTACACAAGTCGTAAGCTCGATCATCCCATATATCTTTTACATGAAGTGCTTAGCGCTGTTACATAAAAACGAGTTACAAGAACCATAACCATGCTTAGAAATGATGTTAACTAGTGTGGTTAACATACCCCCTTCCCTAATTTAGATCCATCCTCGGAGCAAGGAGACTCAGCGGTAGTAGATGGAATAAGTTTGGATGAAGTCGTACCACGATTTAGCATGCGGGGGGGGATTGATATGGAAGACTTTGTAGCTGGTCCAAAATGTAGTCTCCACCATGTCTTCAAAAGTCTGCAAGCACCTTGTGGGCATCCATTGGATGTGATCGTAGTAGCTGAATAATTGCTTCAAGGTCGGGCCTTTGTTGAGATAGAAGGCAAGGCCTTGGCTGCCCTCGTAGTAATGGTTCCAATCCGGAAAGGCCTCCAAGAGCATGATGATCAAGTTGAAGAAGCGGATGGTTGCTACAATGGCTGGGGTTGGGGACCTGATCGTAGGGGCAAACGATAAATTGCAAGCATCTTTGTCAGCATGGTGGTCTCTGTGTATGGGCTCTGGGGGGGGATGTCAGTGGGGCGAACAAAGGAAAGTTGTACAGTAGCTTGGGGTTTGCTTCTGGAATAAGTTCCAAGCCCATCATCTGCAGATAGGAAGGTATGCCGGATTCATCTACAGGTGACAGGGGTGTCTTGCAGTATTGCTCCGAGATGTAGGGCTTCAGGAGAAAAGGTCGATGCCAAACGGGCTACTTGCCCATGAGTTTGAAGGTTATGGGGCGAGCATTGGAAGGGGGCCGCTAGTAGCTGCCACGTTGTCGACGTGGATGTTGGAGGCATCATGTTTGGCATCTAGATAAGGCTGAGGGACATGGATGTCTAATCAATCTACAAGCCTATTGATTGGGACATGGTGAGGGGAAAAGGGAAACAGTTGTGGTGGAAGTGGTTAGACCCTTAGAAATGGCAACGAGGTTGAGGGTGTCGTCGGTGGTGGGGTGCCTGTATCTGATTAGGTTAGCCCAATTGATGACGTTGGTAAGTAAGAGGGTTGGACAAGAAGGTATAAAAGGGAGGCAGGTTTGGAGAAGGAGATTTGGGATTGAAAAAGAGGGTGACGCGAGGAAGGAGATGGAGTCGGATGGAATTTTGTTGAGGATATAGGAAAGGGTGGCGGGGGGGATGGTGGTCGTGGAAGATGTCGTGTTGGAGGAGGTTAAGGTGGAGGGCGTAGTGGTTTAGGTCAAGGATTTGGTTGGGGTTTTCAGAGGATTGGTGAGGCAAGGGAGCTTCGTGGGGTGGAGTCCATCAACGCATAACCTTGCACTCGATCGTGCTTGGTACTGGCCTGGAAGGTGTGGGTTGAGGGAGAGTGGCATGGGCGTCTGTGTCTTGCTGTAAGTCCTTTTGGAAAAGGGTGTCCTCTGCCACTTCTCTGTATTTGTTGAAGGATAGGCGGAGGCTGTTACCTTCATCCTTGACGTGAGCAGCTCTCTGTTTGGGTTGGTGGTGGGCTTCGATTTGGGCGAGGGCCAGGGCTTGGGTTGCATGCTACTTAGCTTCTTGGGCGGCTTGTAGTTGTTGCTGGAGGAGCTCGTTGACCCCTCTTGTTGTGAGGGTAGTGGCGAGGGTGGCCTTATGGTCCTCTAAGGACACATGGAGTTGTTGGTTGGTGAGCATAGCTTCATGGAGAGTTTCTTATGTCTACTGTGTGTGCTGGTTGGCCTTGGTGATGAGTATTTGCTATTGGGCGGTCGTGACTTGCTCCTACTGTCTCTGCATGTAATCTATCATAGATGTGAGCAGCTCTCGAGCAAGGTTGGAAAATTCTTGTGCAAAATCCGGGACAGCGCCATGGGTCAAGCGGATGCCCTTGAAGTAAGCACCTTGGGAGCAAAAATAATGTGGACACCCTTCGTTGCGCCCACATAAGGTGGAGAGTCTGGGGGTGGCCCTTGCTGTCGATAACCTGCCATGTAGCCTGGTTTGCATCATATGTTTCAATGAAGTAAAGGCAGTTGAGAGGATCTGGGCCCCAAGACTGAAAGAGTGGGTAAACCGTCGAGCCCTACTATGGCAAGATTGGTTATGGCACTATAATGAGGTTATGTATAATAGAGCAACTTGTGCTCAACCTTGTAGTTATTCTTCACGAGGCTATGGACAGCGTGGCCGCTAACTTGCCGCCATGAGGTTCTCACCCAAGTGGGAGGACTGGGTAGGGTGCTTCTCGTACTCCTCAAAATGGGGACCGATAGGTCGCTTCTTCTTCTAGGGTGTATGAGGGAGGACCTCATAGGAGGAGTAACAGTGGGCGGGGTCTGCCATGCTCTTGAGGATAAAAAACTGGTATGGGAGTGTGAAAGCTTGGGAGAAAAAATTGCAAGCGTTTGGCTAGGGGAGAGAGAGAAAAGTGAGTGAGATGAGGTGGTGGGCCAATCTTATAGATTTCTTAGGAAGTGAACGGCTGGCTAAAGAGCGTCCAGCCGTGGGCTAAAGAGAGTGAAAGGCCATGGCTAAGTAGAGTGAATGGCCGTGGATTCATGAGTGAATAGCCGTGTCCTCATGTGAGTGCGTGTCTTAGAAAATGATGAGGGAACAATTATGTCAGCATTTTACAAGCGAACGGCCGTGGCTTCAAAGATTGTTTTTGTTTTAATTTTTTTTGGCACCTTGTAACCAAGTTTTGTACCTCCTTGCCTAGTTCGCAAGAGTGAGAAGGTGGCTCCAATCAGGTTTTGGCGAGGTTGATAGCTCCATCGAGATCTTGGAGGCTTCATTGGAGGGAGCAATTCGGGAAAGGGGGGTTGGAGAAGCTAAGGTTGAGTGGGGGTGCATCGAGGAAGTCAAATGATAAGGACTGGTGGAGTAGCTGAGGTGGAAGGTATATCATTGTTGGAGACAGTAGACAAGGGCTGTATTGCCGTTGCTTCCTCCTGAAGCTTTGCTTTCCCTTTGTCCCGCATAGTAGTAGTAGTGGTTGTGGTAATGGAGGCTATCTTGGGCCACCATTGGAATCTTTGGGGTTCCGGGATCACGGGAGTAGGAACGGTGCACATTGGTTTTGTCGGGTACCCAGATGTGCCGATTGCATTCATAGAAGTGTTAAGCTCTTAGGAAAGGCTTAGGGATCCACTTGTAGGTGGTCATGGGGTGAGGACAAGGTTGGTGCCAATGATGGTTTTGCTGAACATTAAAGGTCTTTGCCGGGGGTCCTTTGCATCATATTGGCTTGGGGTTGTCTTATGGGAGGGCAGAGCGAGGTACGAGTCGGTGGTTTTGCCGGGGTGTGAATCGGAGAAGTGAATCGCCAGGGAATCCACAGAGTGTAGCGCCCTCATAATAGCCTTGGGTTTGTTGCAAGGAGCTTATTGGGCACCCATGAGTGAGGTTTGTTGGGTTGGGTGTAGCAGGGCCAAAGTTGTACTTGCTGCCGGTTGTAGTTAGTCTTGTTAGTGGGGTTAGCAGTGGTAGTGGTCTCCTTGTTGTGGGTTTGTTGAGGGGAGTGGGTATTCATTATGGGAAGGGGCTTGTTTTTGGGTGTCATGGTTTTATGTTGGTCGGGGGGCGAAGGTGATTGTGGTTAGTGGAAGAGAGTGGTTGACATGGGGCTGGTGATCGGATGACTAGGGTTCTTCCTCTTCATTAGGATTGTAACTTGTTGGCTTGAGGCCAACTGCTTGTTGTTCCTTGCATCCCAATCAAATTTGACATCGGTTGTGTCCCATACATCCATGCCCTAGAAGGATCGCTTCGTGCATTGTCCCTGTGCAGGCATCACATAAAACTTTCCTTTCAAGGGGTTATTGCCAATGTGAAACAGAGTTGTAGTTGTGCCTTGGATCGATTGTGAAGCAACAGTAGTAACCGTGGCTGGGGTGCTCATTAATGGGGGGCTCCTGAGGGAGTGCCATGTGTCATAGGAGATAAGATTATAATTAGCTCATGTATCAACAAGCGATAATTTTTGTGTGAAACTTGTTGGGGTGGTCATTACTAACCACAACCATGCGGGTTTCACTTCCCAGTCCTTTTCTTCGAGGTCCACTATGTGGGCTATGTTTACCATGATGTTTTTGCCCCTTGAGTTTTGCTTGCCGCTCTTTTGCTTCGTGTTGTGCCATTTCTTTCATTGCCTCGTGCTGTATCTTTTGCTATTTTTAACATGAATGACCCTTAATGTGGTTTCAATGAGTGGCCCATAGTAGCATTTTAGTTTGCTTCCATTGAAATATCCTGCCATCTCGACGTCGTTCGAGTGTTTCTATGTGCACTTTTCCTTGCGAGGTTTTTTAGCGACTAGGAAAGGTCCGATCCCCTTGAATTTAAGTTTTTTTTGTGTGATTTTTAGTGCTGTAAAAAAGGAGGACCATATCTCCCGATACTCATTTCCTTGTCTTTGAGTTGGTCTCATCAAACCACTGTTTATGCCTTAGCTTTTCTATAATCGTGCGGTACATGGCTCTAAGGCGTGTTTCATTAAGTCAGAAGCTTAGGAGATTGCATGTGAGTTCTTCCCATACTGCGACCCTTAATCTGGGTACTAAAAATTTCATAAGCATGACAACGTCAGTGCCATAGGTCAAAGTGAAGGGCATCGTATTTGTGCCAGCAGCTTTGTACGCTGTGCGATACGTCCAGAGTGCAACGGGAAACTTTAGTTCCCAATTGTTTCAGTTGGCCTCGACTATCTTGGTCAAGATAGCACATAGAGTTTTATTCGTGCTTTTTGCTTGGCCATTGGCTTGGGGGTAGTAAGGGGATGAGTTTTTTATGAATGACCAAGAGTTCTTGTAGCAAGAATTGTATCACTTCATTAATTAAGTCGTTGCCATTGTCACTCACCAACTCAGGCAGGCATCCAAAACGAGTGATTACATACTCATAAAGGAATTTTATAGTGGAACTTGCATCAGCTTTGCGGGTGACTCTAGCTTCAACCCATTTCGTACAATAGTCCATGGTTGTGATATATCGCACCTGAGTGTGGCAAGCCGCTAGATTGATGGTCCTACAAAGTCAATGCCCCAATTCTCAAATAGTTGTAAGGACACAATTGGGTTCACATGCATTCTATCCTTAGTTTGGGGAATTGCCGCTCGTTGGCATTCATTATAATATTTGATATATTCCCCAGCGTCCCTAAATAAGGTGGGCCACCATAGTCTTGCTAGGAGGATTTTTTGAGGAGTAATGTCTGCTCTGCAAAGTGTCCACCAGCACCTCCAGAGTGGGCCTGCTCTAGAAGAAAGACATATTCATTTTCTCAGACATAACATCTCATGATTCTGTCATTTCCTTGCCTATAAAGTTGCCCTTTAATCAACTGATAGGGGCCATGCTTTTTAATGAGGCATCTTGCGCAATCCTTGTTGAAGAGTGGTTCGGTGGGTAGGCCGTTGGGAAGGAAGTGTGCAATTTCCTCTCCCCATTTAGGAATTAAGCATAGCTGGAATAAGGCGGCATCTGGCAGGTCATCATCATCAACACCCACTCGTGGCTCACCATTGGGGATGTGTGACATATGGTTAGCCAAAACATGCTACGAGCCTTTCCGTGCACTAACAATGAAGTCAAACTCAAATAGAACTAGCAACCATCTGGTGATTCTACCAGTGGTACGGGGTTTATTTATAAGGTAAAGGAGAGCTTGATGGTCCACAAAGAAAATGAACTGTCGCCACCAAAAGATAATGGCAAATTTTTTTAACCATGTAGACCATGGCTTATCCCTTTCTTTTTGTGGTGGTATAGTTTCATTCTGCCTCATTTAGTTGGTGATGACTGACAAAGCTAAGAGGGAATTCCCTATTGTGTTCCATGCCGGGTTGAGCGATTATGCACCCAATCGATGTGAACATGGATTATGATATCCCAATTGGGGGACCTCGGAATGGGGGCGCTTGCCAAGGCTTTCTTTAGAGTATTGACACCTATTGGCACTCCTCTGTCCATTCAAAGATTATTAGGAGTTTATAGAGGGGATGAGCAATGTCAGCGTACATGAAGACAAAGTGCCGATAACACCTGATGTGTCCCATGAAGTGCTGGACTCCTTTGAAATTGGTCGACGTTGGTAGCTCCACAATGAGGCGCACCTTACTGTCATTCGTTGAGATTCCATGTTTTGAGACAATGTGTCCCAAGATTACTCCATGCCAAACCCAAAATTGGCATTTGAGAGGATTGAGAGAGATTCGGTAGAGTCGGCATCTCTCTAGCACTTTTTGTAAACATTCTAAATATGATTTCCATGTAGAGTTGACATAGAAGTCATCCACGAAGACTTCTAGGAATTTTTGCCTAAAGATATTCCTTATAGGCCGTGCACATTAGGCATTGGAAGGTGCCTAGGGTTTTGGTTAGCCCAAATGGCATGACTCAATACGCATACATGCCTCTCTCGGTAGCAAAAGACTTTTTATGTTGATTCTTCGGATCGATCAACATACTTAGAAAATCCATCAAGGAAGCTATAAGCTTCCTTTCCATCAAGCACATGCTCTATGAAAGACAGTGGGGATAGTGATCCTGTATGGTGGTAGCATTGACCTTTTTGAGGTCTACGCACACTCACACTTTACCATTCTTTTTGGACACTATCACACTATGGGCGAAACCCATTCTGTGTGCTCAATCTCGTAGATGAATCTGGCATCCATAAGTTTTTCTATTTCCTCCCAAACCATCTTGGAGTATTTGGGGTTCATAGGGTACACTTTGCTTCACTGGCCTCACTCCCTCTACCATGGGGATGGTATGTTTAACCACTTGGGGTACACTTTGGTTCACTGGCCTCACTCCCTCTACCATGGTGGGGATGGTATGTTTAACCACTTCTAGAGGTACACCCTTCATGTCCATGTACTTCCATGCAAAGTAATCCTAGAATTTGATGAGAAGAGTGACCAACTCTTTTTCTTCTTCAATCGAGAGGTCTTGCCCTATGTAAATGGGTTTGAGATCTTCATCTAGGAGTGCCAAGTTAATTTCTTTAACTTTAGCTCCAGACCATTGTAAGATGTTCCTGGCTCCCCATCATGGGTTCTTTGGGTCGAGTCATACCGTACAAAACGATTGGCTATTTTGAAGGTCTTGAAGTGTTCGGAGACTTGTTTAGTCTCCTTAGCTTTAGCACTTTCTTCTTCTATCAAATTTTTGGCTTTTTTTTTGGCAAGCGTTAACTTTTTATTATGTGCCTTGCATGCGGAGTGGCAAAGCTTTAGTTGGGAATTGTATTACCTGGAATGGAGACATTGGCGAGCTCCTTTTGCCAAAATTGGATAAGTATGAGTGCACGTTGATAGCCCCTACATATTTCAGCCAATGTGTTCCAAGTCCATAGGGAAGACATATCTCGTTTTCGGAAAAACCATTGGGTTTATGGGATCTGTGCAGATGGTTTCCTTGTACTAATTCTTTGTCACCACCACTCTTAGACTCATGATGTGGCATCGGCCATGTAGGCAACACTGAGCATGTAGAGGGATGGAATTTCTTGCATGTTAGCCACATAGCAAATCTGGTACCCACACGTCTTGGAATTTCTTACCCCATGAGCCGCATAGCAAATCTGGTACCCATGCATCTTGGAAGTATGTCCAAGGTGGCAAGGATATGCATCCAATTCTCAGAGTCTTCCAGCTCTAAAAGGGGTGCAAATTCTTCACTCTCTCGCTCCTCATCAAGTGTCTTATGGCATGTTTGCATAGGTGGATTGCAGTGGATTAGGTCATTTGTCACTAAATTTTTAACTAAAGGTCGGCCACTCATAGGATGGACTTTCCCAGTGCGCAGGTTGACTGTATCTTTTGGATCATTTTGGTTTCTCTCATGAAGGGACGACCTAGGATGCAATCGTAGGAAACAGGTTGTTGACCAAAGTTCATCACCCCACGAAAGTGTGTCGGAAGTTAGTTCTGAGGATCTTTATCTTCAAATCCCGGAGAAGGCCTATGGTCCTTGCGGTGGCTCCATCAGGAAGTTTCAAAAGTAAAGCCGTGTCATCCATGGTAGGTGCTCCCCATTTCACCCAACATTGTTTGGTAACAATGCTCACTCCCACTCCTCCGTCAAGGATGGCAGCAGTGACTTGAAGGCCATTGAAGGTTATGGGTACTGCTATGTTGAGTTCATCTCCATTGAAGTCTTGCCCTAGTTTGTTGACTCGAAAAGTGGGGACACCAGTGATTCCTTATGGTTCTATGAATCTGTCCTCATTAGTCTCTCCAGAGCTTGCTAATTCACCATTTGAGGAAGTCTCTCTCAGAGGGTGCTTGGTCATGGTGGGAACCTCTGTTATATGCTTGGGCTTCCGCAGTTGGTCTTACATTAGGAATTGAGGGGAATTCTTCAAGGTATGCTGTTTGAGGTTTCTCCTCCAATTGAGCTTGATAGTCCATGACCAATGCTTGAGCCGCCTTCTTCAGCCTTTCTTTCTCTTTAATGAGTTTAGGATATTTGGCTAACTTCCAGGGTGTCTGTTTGGGGTCTATTTGTCCTTTGAGAGGGGCTGAAGGTAGCACTTTGTCCTCTTCAGATGAGAAGGTTGACTCATTGGTGGTGGTTCCATCCTTGGACCCACTCTTTATGATCACACGGCTATTCCCTTTGCCTATCTTCATGACCTTCTTCTTTCACGAGCACCTTATCGCGTGTGCTTGTTCTGGGACTTCCTTTTGGGATAAAACTTTTGTGTGTCCATGGTTTCCCTAATTTTGCAAAGTGGATGCCTTACCTAGTAGGCAGTGTGAGCTGTGGTCCTTCTTCTCCTTTGCATTCTGGTAACTGAATTAAGAGGTACCATATGGATGAAACTATCTCGTACACTTAACAAATTAATGTTGGTGCTAGGATCAGCTTCATGTGTTTTTCCCACTGTGCTTGTTCTTAGTGGGATAGTCCTTGTAAATATGGTATATTCCACACCGTGTGCATAGATGAGTTAAGGTGGAGGTACACACAGAAGTACTAGCCATCCATTTTTTGATCGCACACTCTGCTACTCGGTGAGGTCCTGCACAGTGATAGCATTGCATGGGTGGTGGTTTGGCCATGTTATTCAAGTCCTGTCCCGAAAGGTTGGGGTTGCTAGGTACATGGGGTACATTTGGTCTCCCTCTATCACATAGTGACTTAGGATCTGGGAGGGTGGATTATTTGATTCAAAGGGCTCAAATGTGATACCTTCAGCTGCTTCCTCCTCATCACCCTCTTCGAAGATCTCTGTCAATGTTAACTGGAAAACGAGGGTGATTCGAGGTAGTGGGGCTGTGGTGGTAGTATGGGGGTGGTAAGGGCACTTTGGGTACCCTAATAATTCCTCTCTAAGCCACTTCATGGCCTGGTTGAGGTGCATTATGTAGTGCTGGTGCTGGCAAGGCCAGCGGTTGTCTAGGGTTTGCAAGCAAGGCTTGGGGTGGTAGGGCTCGGGGTCGGCCTTTGATGGTAACAATTTATGGTTTCATGATTGCCCCATATTTGGCAATAAGCACAGTAGAGAGTGGGGAGGGGTCTCAAATGTGGACACTCCATGCTAGTATGGTTAGCTCGATAAATCCTGCACCATACTAAGTC
The DNA here is from genome assembly GCF_041138505.1 of Cibotium barometz. Taxonomy (NCBI): domain Eukaryota; kingdom Viridiplantae; phylum Streptophyta; class Polypodiopsida; order Cyatheales; family Cibotiaceae; genus Cibotium; species Cibotium barometz. The sequence continues at coordinate 55,730,287 of NC_141059.1, forward strand.
CCACTGTGGGTAAAGATGGGGTTGGCATACTCAATCCCGACCTTGGCTTGTTCTCTAATGTTGGGTCATTTGCTGCATCAAGGTTGCTGCTGCCAACTATTCCACCTGTTGTTCTAAAGAGGACTCTTTTTCTTTTCCTTCGGATCTTGTGCTGGTAGTTTTGAAGGATTCCTCAGATGTGTCCTCATGCAATTCTTCAAGAACAAGTTCTCTTGAAATTATCCTCAAATTCCACAGCACTCTTGCAGCATTGCTTAAAGGAGGTGTGGGCTAGAGTGTATAAGGAGTTGTGTAAGGGTACATCTTCAAGGCCCTCAAAGAACCTCCCAATAAACCTTTCATCTCAGAACTTGTCTCTGTCATTTACAGTGGAAATGGAGGTATCTCACCCGGTTGATACAGTCCCGGATGGATTCCCCACCCTCTTGTTTTACGTTGTTCGATTGGTCTCCATCAGGTTCCTTGCCGTGAGTATCCCACTTTGAAAGCCTCTTTCAAGGCTTCAAAGGTGGCTTTATCCTTTACCTTTAGCAGACCGAAATAATTTCCCAGCTTTTCCATCTAGGGTGAGGGCAGAAGGCACTCATCACCTCACCTTAACTTGGTCATCCACGTGGTCAAATATTTACCTTGCAAATCTGATTTAACATTTTTTGTTGTGGTATGGGATCTCTAGTTCCATCAAACTTGGTGATCTCTAGTTCCATCAAACTTGGTGATCAATTTAGAGATGTGGGCTAGTTTATTTATTTCCAGTTTAGGCTGGTGGTGTTATTCCTGCACAGCAGCTACTAGGGGGGTGAGTTAGGCAGGGGAGCTGGACCAAGCGGATAGTATATCATTGGTGGTCCTTGCCTCAATGGCGGATCCGTCTAAGCTTCATAAGGTCCCATGTGATATCCAAGAGACATTCTAGGAGGTGGGTATTGTTGGTGCCTAGGTGTGCTGTAGGTTGATAGAATTATTCAGGGCGGCCTCTCTCCCTTTTGATATAGGAGGTTTCTGGTCCCTAGTGAGCAGGTTCTTGTTCTAGGATTAGTATGTATCGGGTTATTTTCACTCTATCCTATCTCAGGTTTATGGTCTAGTGGGCAGTGTGGACTCTCTTTCAGGCTAGCGTTTCATGCCCTTGTCCTTGGGATGTAGATTATTTGATTGTGCATTTCCCAAGATAAAGTTTCTAAGCCTTATAGCGCAAGACTTATATGCAAGTGCGTAGTGGATTTTGGGTCTTGCTTTGAGAGTCGATGGTTTGTCCATGCACTCGGATGCCAACCCTCCTGCAATTAGGTCAGGGTTACTGCATCCCGTGCTAGGATGCTCCTCGCTCTCACTCGTGTTGTTAAGGACTAACACTGTTTGACTCCACACTGTGTTGATCGAAGGGTCCAATCTCATGAGTGAATGAGTGTAGGAAGGCTCTGCGTCACGAATAGAGGGTTGTCTCGCACCAATTTCCTTGAGCATAGGTTCATGTGAATATGGAAAGTGATGGTGCTTGAACTCCCTTTAGACAAGTTTAATTTTTTATTTTTTTGAAGGTACAGACGTATGCAAGGTAAGGTATGGGCGTACACAGATGAAGGAACGGACACACATTGAGCAAGGTATGGGCATTCTCTTCAAGAAGATATGGGCATATGCAAGTGAAGGAACAAACTTATGTTGAGCAAGGAATGGGCGTTCTCTTGGAGAGGAACGAACGTGTCTTATCAGACGGAACTGGCATACGCTTGAGGAAGGAACATGTGTGGTTAAGAAAATGGTACCAGCATTATCATGAGGATAGCCACTAGTCAAAGTTAGGTATTACCCCACACCTTGTTGAGGATATAGATAGGATGATACGAGGGCATAGAGGAGGAGCAAAGGATTTTCTTAAGATGTACGCATGATGTTCTTTGGCCATGCTATTTTCATATCTTTCTTTCCTCACTTCATATATTGCCCTGCGAACAGCTTCTGTATCATTGGATTTGGACTTTATTAATTTGTCCTCATATCTTATCTTTATTCTCCTATACCACCATTGGAGTAACTGACTCATAGGATTGGAATCATTAATTCCACCTCCATGTGCCATTGCTTTTTGGAATCAGCATTGAGCTTGCCAAGAGATCACTCCATGCCTTGTGTGGACCATATCGCCAAACTTCCTTGTTCAGCAAAGTATGGACCATGAACCTCAAGTATGTGCTGCATTCAAAAACACAGGATTCACAATTAAACTCAAAATATTACATTCACAATTGTAAAAATGAAATGGAGACCACTCTGACCATATAGTGTGTAATGCAATTTGAAGTCCATGCCTCTGTCATTGAGTTATGAAAGTTTACAACCGCCTCTTTAAATGCATTGGCATCATCAGAATTGAATGTCATCGTCTTTTGTAAAAGTGGTGCCAATTTAGATGGGAACTATTAGACACGATAATTTTACATGGGTCACTAAGGGACAAAAAGTGCCACAGTTTTTGCGTGGGTCACTAGGGACAAAAAGTTACACAAAAGATTAAGATTCCAACAAATGTGTGTGCTAATAAAAAGGAGAGTTTGATAGCATCCAAGGACTATGATGAAGGCTAGTGAGTTTAGATTATTAGAGTACTAGTTGGATCTATGTTACTTTTTGTTATGAGCTAGTGCATGTTAGTCTCCTACTATTTAGAGTTTGATTGTTTTTTATAATTTTCTTTCAAACTTTATGGATCTTTTATTGGCTAAATTATAGCTTAAATGGTTTTTGTAAACACCCCATATGTCTTATTATCAACCTTGAGTAGTAACACTTTCTCTTTCAAATTTAGTGAAAATACCAAAGTCATCGAAATCACCAAAATTAATTTAAAGATGTCAATATTATTTTTTGAATGCATGGATTTTTATGAATTCTTAATATGGACTTAGAATCTTAAGATTTCACCTTTCCTTCTTTTGTAGAGTTATCCAAAAATGAGGGTGTATGGGGATGCCACCTTCACTAATATAACTGCCATTTCCTTTAGGGACATGGTCCCATCTAAGGGAAGTCCATTGCTCAAATATTCCGCAATCTTCTAACTCCACATTGGCCCTAAGATTATTTAAAATAGGGATGCATATGGAAGATCGTCCCTCCCCATTGGAAATTCTAAATAGGTGATCAACTCTAATATATGATGTTCCTTTGTGAACTGACACCATGAAATCAAACTCAAGAAGAAGTAACCACCGAGTAATTTGCCGTGTGGCACTGGTTTGTTCACAAGGTAGAGAAAAGCCTGATGGTCTATAAAAAATATAAATTTATTCATCACCACCAAAAGATAATGGCAAAACTTTAATCGCATGAAACCATTGCTAATCCTTTCCTATATGTGGTGGTATAATTCTTCTCAGGATTGTTGAGTGTCTCTATTGGTGTAATTAATAGGAAAGTCCATGTTCCTTCCACCAGGCTGAGCTAGTATGCATCCTATAATATAAGTTAATGCATGTATGTGTACATGGAAGATGACACTTGAGCTGTTATGAAATGACTCTTCACACTCTTTAATCCACACAAAACATACCAACGTAGCATACAACGATCTAGCAATTTCTGCATAAATAAATATGAAGCATCTAATAACCTATGTGACCCACAAATCTTTGGACTGCTTAAGGTGTTTCAGGTCTGTCGAACTCTATAATTACTCAAATATTTCCTTCATTTGTGGAGATTCTATTTTTTGACACCACGTGCCCTAGAATTACACCATGTGTCGTAGAATTACACCTTGTCTCACCACCATGAACTTACACTTTTCAAGATTTAAGCATAGTATGTATTGTCGGTACCTTTTTAACACTAACCTAAGATGGGGTATGTGCTCTCGTCTCAACTTAGAGTTCATGCAAAGATAATTATTGAAGATCTATAAGAACTTCCTTAGTTTTGAAATCCTTTACACTTCGCACATAAGTCTTTGAAATGTAGTTGGTGCATTGGTTAAACCAAACGGTATTCTTGTATATTGTACACATAAGTCTTTAAAACATAGTTGGTGCATTGGTGCATTGGTCAAACCAAACGGCATTACTACCTTATACATAATGTTCCTTATTCCATAGAAAAATTTCATTTTGTGCTAGTTCCTTGGGTCTATGGATACTTGGTTATAACTAAAAAAATCCATCTAAGAAGCTATAGGATTTGTTTTTGGCCACTCTCTCATCTATGTAACAAAAATAGTTAATGATCTCTTACCATGGGCCACATTCACTTTTTTTAACTTAATGCCACACGGGATCCTACCTTTCTCTTGAGCATAATCATAACTGGCGATACCCACTCTACGTGCTTAATCTTGTAAATGAAACCCACATTGATAAGTCTATCAAATTTGTCCTTAATCACCTTGGTGTATGTTTCATTATACATGTACAATCTTTGCTTGACCAGCCTTTCACCATCCACTAATGGGATTATGTGCTAATAAACCTCTAGAGGGATAAAGAGAAGGTGGGGGAGAGGTAGAGCTTCAAACCCTAGTAAGCAAACACACACACACACACAAGAGAGAGCAAGACACAAGAGAGAGATGGATAACTAAATTTTCTTCTATCTTCTTCTTCTCTAATCAACCAACATAACATAAAGATAAGAGTACACACTATTGGGTTAGTACTACTCAACTACTACAACATACAATCTGAACCCAACTAAATGAGGTGGCGCTATAACTATGCCATTCTCTAGTAATCCAAAATGGTTGTCACATAGCCTGTCATCCCACTGGCCGCATATCACCCATAATCTCACCAACCTTAGCAGTGTTGTAGATGCAGAAGCTATCATCCAGGCGGGTCATCAATGTCTATCGTAGCACCAGTTGAGCTCCATATCTCAACACTCCCCCTCGAGCTCAACTCCACACACTGCACTTCAAGTAAGCTTCTAAACCTGTGAAGCTTCTCTGTGCCCAATTCCTTCGTGAAGATGTCAGCCACCTGATCCTCTGTGTGCTGACATATACCAGATCTACATCTCCTGCTAGAACCTTCTCCCTCACAAAGTGATAATGTACCTCAATGTGCTTTGTTCTAGCATGATATACTGGGTTATTGGCCAACTGTATGATGCTCATGTTGTCACAATATATAACAACTATCCTATCCACAGGCTCTCCCATGTCACCAAGTAGCTTTTGAAACCAAGCTACCTCACAAGTTGCCATAGCAACACCCCTGTACTCTACCTTTGTACTCGACAAAACAACTGTTGGGCTGCTTCTTATTGCTCCAACTCATAGCAGTACTCCCAAATGAGAACATAAAACCACTGGTAGATTTCCTGTCTACAATACTACCAGCCCAATCAGCATTTGTGTACCCATGCAATTGTATCTCTGTACCAATCGCATAGAAAATTTCATAATCAACTGTATCTCTGTACCGGTCGCATAGAAAATTTCATAATCAACTATATCTTTGTACCAGTCACATAGAAAATTTCATAATCAACTGTGGACTTTATGTACCTGAGGATCCGTCTAGCCACGTCCAAGTGTGGCTTCCTAGGGGCCTGCATAAACTGACTCACAAGTCCAATAGCATAGCTCAAGTCTCTGGCCTTGTAATAGTCATGTAGATCAAACTACCCACTATGCGCATGTATGTAGTGGGTCCTCCAAAAGCTCACCTATATCTCTAGAAAGCTTTGTGTTCTGCTCCAATGGCACTGAAATAGGATTACAACATGTCATACCATAGTTGGACAACATGTCCAAGTCATACTACCTCTACAATAGCGAAATGCCATGAGGTGATCTCACCACCTCTATGCCCAAGAAATACCCAAGCTCACCCAAATCCTTCATCTCAAACTTCTGCTTCAAAAACATCTTGACATCATGTATGTCTGCATCACTATCTCCAGTGTAATCAAGTCATCCGCATAGATGACTAATCACATGATCCCTCTATCTATCTTTTTCACATATAGTGAAAAATTTGCATTGGATATCTGAAATCCAATGGTAATAAGATACTCCCCGATCTTGTTTGACCATGCTCTGGGTGCCTGCTTCAAGCCATACAAGGCTCTGCGTAACCTGCACACAAAATTTGGATGTGCATCACTCTCATAGCCTGGTGGCTACATCATGTAGCCTTCTTCTTGAAAATCACCATGCAAGAAAGCATTATTTACATCCATTTGATGTAAAGACCAAACCTTTGCTACAACCATAGCAATGACAACTCTCATGGTTTTGCCATTCTTGCAACTGGGCTGAATGTCTCCTCATAGTCTATGCCATAAGTCTGCGCATAGCCCTTGGCAACCAATCTTGCCTTGTACCTCCTCATTGAACCATCAGCATTGTGCTTGACTTTATACACCCACTTACATCCAATTTCCTTCTTTTCCTTAGGTAAAGGCACTAACTCCCATGTTGCATTTGTATCCAATGCTGCCATCTCCTCATCCATGGCATCTTTCCATTTCTTATTTCTAATTGCCTACTCAAAGCAAGTGGGCTCAACCTCTTGTATTGCTTTTACCATGTAAGCATAATGATGGGTTGTATATTCATCATATCTCAACCTGTCAATAGGGTATCTAACCCTCGTAGACCTGCGTACACATAGATCACTGCCAGGTGTCCTCAAAATAGCCCTGGTTCTCCCTACACTAGGAGTAACCATAGATGGAATGCCAAGCTCCTCATCAAGGCTCTACTCAGAGCCACTAGAGTCACCATCCATATATGAGTGACCTACTGATGACATATTAGGTAAAAAAGGTTGATCTACCTTTTCCTTCCCTTTCCATGATACATGTGTACTTGCATCATTCCTCAACTTACCTGACCATGGGCTAACATTGGATCCACTGCTCGAGGACTCCCCAGGTCCACTCAGCACCTATGATTGCTGCTCTACATGTGGTGTAACATCATCATTTCTTACATCTGCATCTTCTATTGCCTTCATACTGGTGCATACCACCTAGTCATCTCATCGAAGACAACATATTTGCTTACTCACATCTCGAGTGGTAGGGTTATAGCATCTATAACCTTTTTGCTCCATAGCCTAATCCATGAAGATGCATTTCTCTGCCTTTTTTAGACCAGTCATGCACCATCTTTGCCTCTCTTATGAAGGGTTGTCCTAAGATCATTTCATATGATTTGGGTTATTTGGAAAAGTCCATAATAATGAAGGTATGTTTAACCCAATGTTTAAGAACCTTGATCTTTATCCCGATAGGTTTGACGACATTCCCGTCAACCATCTTGACAATGCAATATCTGAGATATCTAAAGGCAGCTTGGCTAGCATTTCTTAGTGTGATTATGGACACTCTCGCACCACCATCTAGGACTCACATTACTGTGATGCCTTTGGTAGCGGTGATTGGTATAGTAAGGCATTACATTCATCACTTTCAAAGTATTATCCCAATTTATTAAGTGGAATTTTAACCAAAAAATTTGGCATTTTCTTCTTCCACTAGGATTGTTAATTTGGGCATGACTTGAGGTGTCTCCATTGTATATTGTGGACGTGCCTTATGCATGTTAGTAAATGGTGGTAATCCTACATTGATTTCTCCATTAAAAAGAGCTCTCATTGCTTCAAACAATTTAGCAGCAGTAATCCGACCATGTATCTGCTCATGAGGAAGAATCTGTGGGGACTAGTTGAGGGAAGAGATGAATGTCCGACAATTCAACAGCAGTAATCCGACCATGTATCTGCTCATGAGGAAGAATCTATGGGGACTAGTTGAGGGAAGAGATGAATGTCCAAAGGAGATTAGGGAGAATGAGTGGAAGAGTAGGAATGATAAAGCATTAGGACTCATTGCACTTAGCTTAAATGATGAAATCATTCACCACACTGTAAGGATACAACGGGTTAAAGATACATGGGATGAACTTAACAAATTATTTGTCACATCATCAATGAGCAATGCACAAGAAATAGCTAAATTTAATGGGGAGCAGTTCCATACATGTGGCAAACAGAGACCATGTATCTGCTCATGAGGAAGAATCTGTGGGGACTAGTTGAGGGAAGAGATGAATGTCCAGAAGAGATTGGGGAGAATGAGTGGAAGATCAGGAATGAGAAAGCATTAGGACTCATTGCACTTAGCTTAAATGATGAAATCATTCACCACATTGCAGGGATACAACGGGCTAAAGATGCATGGGATGAACTTAACAAAATATTTGGCACTCAAGAAAAAAATTCAAAGATAAATCTGCTAATGCAATTCTACAAACTTGACATGAAGAAAAGTGAACCTCTAACCACGCACTTGAACAAATACAAAAGCATTAAGCAACAACTGGTAGCCATTTGGTAAGAAGGTAGAGGATGATGAGGCACTAGCAGTGCTTTTGAAGAGTGTGGACAAAGGAGATTATGAGAACATTGTGGAAACCTTAAAGAATGTATCAAAATTGAAGCTGCATGAGATAGAAGGAGCTCTACCAAAGCTGCATGAGATAGAAGGAGCTCTACCAAAGCAAGAGAATAAGGTCAAAGAGAAGAAAGGGTTGGACCCAACAACTAGAGAGGAGAGAGCATTCTACACCTGAGGAGGACTCTCACAAGGATGAGGACGAGGAAGAGGCAAGGGAGGGGGAAGGACCTTCACTTATCACAACTGTGGGAAGCCAGGAAGACATATGGCTAGAGACTACTACAACAAACCAAATGAAGAAGGATCGACATTGGCAAACTTCATGGAGACTCCAAGGAAGAGGATTCAGGACATCTTTTTTGAGAGAGAAAGAGAAAGAAACCCCACAACCCAATGTAACCTACCCCAATAGAGTAAAACCACCTCTGAGCCACCGATGATGTAGGCCATGTGGTAGATGTATGTGTGAGCACTTTAGTCAAGGTCACGGGAACTTGTAGTAGCCTTGGACACATAGAGAGAGAGAGTGTCAAGGACTATGAGTTAGGGACTTGAGGCACTGGTGGCGGGCTACCAAGTAAGAGGGAAACTTGGTATAGGGTCCAATTGTGTTAGAATTATTCACTTGAGGGGAGGTATTAAAATATACAAGTGAATGTGTGTGTGCGGGAACAAGCCCTTTTTAGCAAGAGACTGTAAAAGGGAGTTTGTAATTAAGTGGGTAGCAATGAAAAGGTGAGAGGAATCTACTAATGAGAGAATCAAGGGTAGCATGAGTGAATATAGAGGTGTGGAAAGATTCTAGGAAAAGGTGCCCCCAGATGTAGAGGAGGTGGCACAAATCAAGGAGAAATCAATGGGATTAGATGCTTGGCATCTTGTGGATATAAAACCTATAAATTGAGGGACATTGGCCTAATGAGAAATTGCTAGTTTTTGAGTATCCATGCCTACATTAAGCTATTAGATCAATTTCTCACTAATCTCATCTTAATCATCATCTAATCACTTGCTAATTATGTTGATTCTTGCATTTGATCCACCATAGCTCATCATATTGCTACAAATTTAGCATGGCCTTGGAGCTAACCTCAACTCCCTCATCTCCAATTTGATATACTACTTGGTTAGGTGCAGAGGTTACTAAGTCAAAACTGAATCCCTAAAGTAATTAGTCATGATACCTATCAAGCTAGTGGCAAGTCTAGCGTTTATTGTTTGAGTGGGGTTTTCTCCCCCATGGTCCAATATCTCTTCCATTGATTCTAGGTCAGAGAAAGCGTCGCTACTTGTTGAGAGACTCAAGCCTTGTACCACATTGAATCTCGTTCTTGAAGAGGGTCCTCAGATAAAGGTGGGTTGATATAAGAGCCTAATTTGGTCGATGTAGTTTCATCTAATTTTGTCTCTAAATTATGCCCAGATTGTAATTGCATATCATTGTAGACTATTTTAGGTCTAGGAAAATGTTTCGGACGGTTTTTTAATATTTATTTATTTATTTATTTTTCTTTAAGCTAAAGTATGTCCGAAGTGGGTTTTAAGCACTACTGGAAATTACTGCAAAAAGAAATAATGCACTTTTTTCTTGCTGTCGTGATCATCAGTGGTTTCCTTAAGGTGGGTCCCTTAGCTATGGAAAATTGTAAATTTTTTGGGTCTTGTATTTACGCCAGAATGACCATAACAGCCTAAAACCTATAATAGGCAAGTTTTGCATGCACTTTTCTATTAAAAAAATTTTGGCGACCGGAGGTAACTTCTTTTTTCAAAATTTTAATATTTTTTTAAATATTTTACTTTTTGCAGTTTTGGTTTTTGGTTTCACAGTTACCCGAAAAGGAGTGGTTAGGGTTTTTGGACTTTTCCCAGATTTCCTTTTTGACTTTGGACCTAAGAGCCTGCATGTATTAAATGTAGCCAAGCTAGAAGACTAACAAATAGTGGCCTAAATTATAGGAGGATTAAGCTAGGTTATTTTGTGTTACTAGCACTAATGCAAAAATGCAAACAACCTACAAAACACAAAAATTGATCTGGTTTGCAAATCCTACCCCAAATTGTTGTTTTAACCCAAAGCCCTGGCCCCATGGAAAGAATGCAGGGAACAACCCAATGTTGTGGGGCTTTGCCCAACCACACTTGAGAGCACAAATAGCTTAACTGAGAAACCAATTTATCGTGGCCTAGCACATAAATACAAAATTGGGGTTTGTCACTCATCTCATGAAAGCGATTTGCTTGGGATTCTTGTAGGTAAGATTGTTGCCGCATAGGCACACCCGAAGGCTCCACTCTGCCTCCGCCCCACCTCCCTCATCCTAAGTGGAAAGCTCGACACTTCAGATGGGGGAGGTGGGGGGTTTTATTTTCATTTTATTATCAGCAACAATGACCTAATTTCACTAATGATAGTAGACATGGAATAAATGTACTAGGATCATTGTTGGATAAGGCCAATTGAGACCCATATGAAGTTTCCTGGGGTGTGAAAGAGCTTTTATGGTGGCATGTTTGAGTGCCAATATGCTATCTGTGCACTGCATAATAAAACCGTTTGTCTTGGCTTGGTTAGTAAACATAAGTAAACCATATGCAATTGTTTGAATGTCAATAGGATTTCTTAACATATTGTCTTGTTTTACATAGCCAAATTGTCACCACATAGTTCCTACCCGTAGGGATTTCAAATGAAGGTTATGGTTCCTTATGGTTGCGGTGTTTTTATTGCAAGATACCTCTCATTTGCATAGCATGTTGTGAGGCATGTGTATACTATTATATACTAAGAAATACACATACATTCAACATGGGTGATGATACATCAGCACACGAGGTTCATAGAGGCACATCTCAAGAATCCATGAGCTTATTATGAAGAAGTAGTTTTTGACCTAACTTCCTCCATCCCACGAAAGATTCAAATGTGTATTTCAAATCAGCTTGTCATTGATGTCCTATCTAGAACAGATAATGAACTATAGAAGAAAATAAGATAGAGAGAATTATGTGATTTGCTCTCACAGATACATTCACTTTTCAAACAAACATGTTACATAATATTTTTTTCCCCATCTCTAAGGGGGGTATATCTTTTCTTTACTATTGTAAATTAGCATCTAATATTTTCTTTTCATAGGTTTTAGAGAATGGTAAAGACGTCAAAGTAAGGTGGGTGTGCACAAGGACTAGAGTCAAGTAAGAGTCAAGTAAGATTAGCATCTAATATATTCTTTTCATAGGTTTTAGAGAATGGTGAAGACATCAAAGTAAGGTGGGTGTGCACAAGGACTAGAGTCAAGTAAGATTTGAAGAAGCAATGTGCCTATGAGAAAAGCACTCAAGCAAAGGAGTTCTAACATTGAGTTTCCTACGGCTTGTAAGAATGGAGTGGTGTGGACAACAAAGGAACTTCATGTGGTTCTACAACACTAGCATATAAGACCACACATCGAGAATCTACACAATGATCACAAATGCTCTAGTGAGGCTACCATTTGTGTGGATAGTCTAAAGAAAACTAATCTAACAAAGATAGAGGTAGTAGCGCTAGAGAGGGCAGGCTTCATGTTGGAGATGGAAGACAGTGCAAGGGAGCAAGATGCTAGATGGCAACAAACAATAAAGGACATCTACGGGATCTCAACAGGATACACCAGCCCCAACTAAAAAAGGAAGACCTTGTAAGGATATTGTCTAGCCATATGGGCCAAATAGGTCTTTTGTATGTCCATTATAATGGTAGGCTTGTGTGCAAATTATAATAAAATTTTGAGAATACCCATTTACATTAAATTACTTAGAAAGAGAGAGAGAGAGAGAGAGAGAGAGAGAGAGAGAGAGAGAGAGAGAGAGAGAGAGAGAGAGAGAGTTTTTAAGGGACAAATTACAAGAATGCTATACAAGTTGCTTTGTATAAAGAATGAATTTATTGAACTTTATCCATTATATGGCGGCAAAAATGACAATAGTTAATTTTTTCTATTTTTGTATGTTTCATAATTTTTAAAGGACACTTTTTCATCCAAGTTTTAAAGAATAAAACAACCTTTGGAATATCAAGGATGATATAAATGGCAAGAGTGGGAGAAGGATGACTCAAATAACAAGGGCATTATATACAATTTGCTCAATAAAGGAAAGAATTGATCGATCTTCAACCATTATAAAGATGGGTGTGGCCGAAGTGGCAATAGTTAATTTCCTATTCTTTGCATGTTTTATAAATTTTTATGCACACTTTTTCATGCATGTTTATAGAATAATACAATCTTTGGAATAAAGAGTTCATGCATTACTATTTAATGTTTGGTCTAGATCCTTTGGAATAAAGAGTGTACCTTTGGAATAAAGAGCTCTTATGTTATTTTTTAATGTATGGTCTCTATAATGTTAAATCCTTTGGAATAAAGAGTGCACTTCTCTCTCTCTCTCTCTCTCTCTCTCTCTCTCTCTCTCTCTAAATACACAATGATAAACCTAGAATACTTATATTACTTTTCAACGCATGCTCTCTCTCTCTCTCTCTCTCTCTCTCTAAATATACAATGATAAACCTAGAATACTTGTATTACTTTTCAACGCATGGTCTCTCTCTCTCTCTCTCTCTCTCTCTCTCTCTCTAAATATACAATGATAAACCTAGAATACTTATATTACTTTTCAACGCATGGCCTCTCTCTCTCTCTCTCTCTCTCTCTAATCTCTCTCTCTAAATATGCAATGATAAACCTAGAATACTTATATTACTTTTCAATGCATGGTCTCTCTCTCTCTCTCTCTCTCTCTAAATATACAATGATAAACCTAGAATACTTATATTACTTTTCAACGCATGGTCTCTCTCTCTCTCTCTCTCTCTCTCTCTCTCTCTCTCTCTCTCTCTCTCTCTCTCTCTCTCTCTCTCTCTCTTTGTCCTTATTATCCTTGCCTCCTTCCTTGTCCTGGATCTAGTATTATTGTACTCCTGTATGTCCACCTTTCATTATCTCTTGTGCTTCATGCCTCTTTTTATATCCCCTTGCCACTATGGCTCTCACCGTATCTCTGATCTTAGACCCCTAACCATCATGTCTAGCTCCAGCATGCCATTTCTACGATCTTATGTAAGTTGAAGGTGTAGATGAAAGACAAGAAACAAGATGATCACGAAATCTTGGATCGCATGAAGTAGACTCTAAAAGCAAAGCTATTTTGGGACAAAATCAATGGAGAAGGGCCATTCGAAGAAGGAGACATTTATCAATGGATTCTGAAATTGGATACTTCAATATGGACTTAGTGTGCATATAGCTACATAACTGATAATGAAGAAACTATCCTTCAACATATGCTTGGAAAAAAGGCCAAAGAAAGAAACAAGTAGAAGGATAGTGCTGAGTGTACTATTGTACTCTTGAAATTGAAATAAACAAGACATGTTACTAGAAAATTTTTAAAACACTACAGATGTAATGCAATTTGAGTGTGTCAAAGTGGGACAAATAAATATTTGTTTAATACCATCAGTGTGCGTGTTAAAGTGGGAGAATACCATTAGTATGCGTGTGTGTGTGTGTGTGTGTGAGAGAGAGAGAGAGAGAGAGAGAGAGAGAGAGAGAGAGGAGAGCGGGAGAAGGAGAGAGAGATCTAAGGAGAGACATTATTTGTGTAGAACCAAATGTGCATATTGTTTACGAGGTTTTAATGCCATTGAGAAAATTATAATGGGTATAATTGTAGCCATATTTGGTAGTGATGTGTGTGAACACACTAGGAGCCATGAGGCACTTTTTCCCTCTTTAGGAGGTTTTTTCTCCCATGCTAGTATACACCCATCTTGGGGAATACTTATCAGCTTAGTATAGCACACATTAATTATCTATCTATCATTTCATTGTGCGCTCCCTTGAGCTTCTCCATTGTGTGTGTGTGTGGGTGCATTCTTGCAACCCTATTTCTAAAATTTAGTAACAGAGCATATGCTCCTAACCCTAGCACCATGGAAAGAATGTAAAGAACAACCCAATGTTGTGGTGCTTTGCCCAACCGCACTCGGGAGAACAAATAGCTCAACCAAGAAACTAGTTTACCATGGCCTAGCACACAAATGCAAAATTGGGGTATGTCACTCATCTTGTGAAAGCTGGTTGCATGGTATTCTTGTACATGGAACAAATGTACGATGATCATTGTTGGATACGGCCAATGGAGACCCATGTGAAGTTTTGTGGGGTCCAAAAGAGTTATTATGGTGGTATGTTAAAGTGTTAATATGCTATCTGTGCACTCCATAACAAAACCATTTGTCTTAGCTTGGATAATAAATATAAATAAACCATATATAATTACTTGAATGTAAATATGATTTCTTAACATATTTTCTTGTTACACAGCCAAGTTGTCACCACATAGTTCCTACTCGTAGGGATTTCAACTGAAGGCTATGTTTCCTTATGGCTGTGGTGTTTTTATTGCAAGACACCTCTCATTTGCATAGCATGTTGTGAGGCATGTGTATACTATTGTATATTGAGAAATACACATTGACCATGGGTGATGATACATCCGGGGTTTCACAGCACGAGGTTCATAGAGGCACATCTCAAGAAGCCATGAGCTTATTGTGAAGAAGTAGTTTCTGACCTATCTTCCTCCATCCCATGAAAGATTCAAATGTGTATTGCAAAGCAACTTGTCATTAATGTCATGGCTAGAACATATAATCAGCTATAGAAGCAAATAAGCGAGAGAGAGTTATCTGATTTGATCTCAGAGGTGCATTCACTTGTTCAAACAAACATGTTACATAATATTTTTTTAAACATCTCTAGGGGGCTATATCTTTTCCTTAATATTATAGATTAGCATCTAATATTGGCTTTTCACGGGTTCTAGAGAATGGTGAAGATGTCGAAGTAAGGTGGGTGTGCAGCACAAGGACTAGATTCAAGATTTGAAGAAGCAATGTGCCTATAAATTCATGGTAGCCATTTTACAAAATATGTTATGGTTTTCAGATGTCAACTAGGCCTGCATTCTAGAGGGGCTTTGATCAATTGGATGCATCAAACTAGCAATGGAGATTTGAAAGAGGAAATGGGTTTGCTTTTATCATGTGGGAGAGCTCAAGGCTAGACCATTATGGCCACACTGGGGAGATGCAATGTATAAGAGTTCATAATATTAGCAACATGCAAGATGAAGGAGGAGGATACAACTACACAAGTACTATAGCATAGAATGCTAAATGAGGTGTTGGAAAGGAAGTAATTTCCAGCATCAGATTTCTTTGGCTTTATGGTGGCTGATGAGGCATGTGTTAATTGGAGGGTAATCCGTACTGTGTACACAACAATGGTCCTGACAACAAGATGGAGGGTAGGAGAATGGTCATGCCTCTTTCATTGGGAGCAGAGCCTACTACAAATTCACACAGCATCATATGTTGTTAAGGTCTTTCAACACAACAGGATTCTATGTAGAAGATGGTGTCATGCAACAATTAAGAATGATGCACTAACATAGTACAACTATACAAGAGCATTGTGGGGGAATGGCAAGGTTGCCGATGGAAATATTACTTCCATGGATTACTAATTGAGTTGGTGGAATGTACAATTTCCTCATTGGATGCCTCAACTAGGTGATGCCTCCAATGAGTGGGATTCACTTTCAAATTTTAACCACTCAGCAACATTCAATGAGATTAATGATTAAGCCACTTGTTTTTTTTAATCACCTATAGGAGTTTGACAAGATATCCTTGGATGAATTGCTCTAACAAACTAATATAGTAAAGTCAAAATATGGTAAATGGCTCGCTAGAGCAAGGGCACAATAACCTTGTATGATGATGTAATTGATCGATCTTAAAAATGCACTCTTGCATAGCACGAAGAAGCATGCATTCCAAGAGGAAAAGCACCTTGGCTTGGGTCTTACCATTGTAGAGCTCATTGCAGTGCTCATTGAGAGGAACACAATCAACACTGCTATTGCATCTCCTAGCTAACAACAACAAGAAAATTGGTCAAGCAAGAACACCAATGCATCATGTTCCTAATGTAGTGGGCATCATGTTCCTAATATAGTGGGCACGACAACAAGATGATACAAAAAAATGTTGCCCGATAACCATCACAATAGAAGATGATAACAACTCCCATCGGCCAGAGTGTGTGGTAGAGAATCAGCTTCAAAATATTTGTGGTCTCGACAGCTATAATTTAACTATCAAGATAATGAGGAAAATCCACTTGTTGACTTGGACCAAGGTATCCAAAGGGTCAAGGAGGTTGAGATTCATGATATAACGTGGGAAATCCAATGCACATGTACTAATGATACTTTATTGGTTTAAGGTTTTCTCTCATCACTGTATGTTTTAACTCAAAACTAGTCAAGTGATTTGGTTACACCACTATTGTAGTAGGGTTGCATGCCAAGCATAGTCAAGAGCATAGTTATGCTGGCAAGGAGGTAAGTGCAAGAAAGCCATCAAGCACTCAAGCTATTAAGTGCAAGAAACCCATCAAGCACTCAAGCAAAGGAGTTCCAGCACTGAGTTTCCTACAGCTTTTAAGAATGGAGTGGTGTGGACAATGAACAAACCTCATATGATTCTACAACACTAGCATAGAAGACACGCATGGAGAATCTATAACAATGATCACAAATACTCTAGTGAGACCAACATATGTGTGGTCAGTGTAACAAAAACTAATCTAACAAAGATAGAGATAGTCCCACTAGAGAGGGTAGGATTCATGTTTGAGATGGAAGACAGTGCAAGGAAGCAAGATGCTGGATGGCAACAAACAATAAAGGACATGAGCGGGATCTCAATGGGATACACCAACTCCAACTAAAAAAGTAAGACTTTGTAAGGATATTGTCTAGCCATAGGGGTCATATAGGTCTTTTGGATGTCCATTATAATGCTAGGCTTATGTGCGAATTGTAAATAAAATTTTGAGAATACCCATTTATATTAAATTACTTAGAGAGAGAGAGAGAGAGAGAGAGAGAGAGAGAGAGAGAGAGAGAGAGAGAGAGAGAGAGAGAGAGAGAGAGAGAGAGAGAGAGAGAGAGAGAGAGAGAGAGAGAGAGGAGTTTTTTTAAGGGACAAATTACAAGAATGTTATACAATTTTCTTCGTATAAAGAATGAATTTACTGAACTTTATCCATTATATGATGAAAAAATGACAATATTTAATTTTCTATTTTTGTATGTTTCATAATTTTTGAAGGACACTTTTTCATCCATGTTTTATAGAATAAAACAACCTTTAGAATATCAAGGATTGTATAAATGGCAAGAGTGGGAGAAGAATGACACAAATAACAAGGCCATTATATACAATTTGCGTCAATAAAGGAATGAATTGATTGATATTCAACCATTATAAAGATGGGTGTGGCAGAAGTGGCAATGATTAATTTCCTATTATTTATATGCTTTATAAATTTTTATGCATGTTCTATAGTATAATACAACCTTTAGAAGAAAGAGGTCTTGCATTACTATTTAATGTTTGGTCTAGATCCTTTGGAATAAAGATTGTACCTCTCTCTCTCTCTCTCTCTCTCTCTCTCATTGTCCTTCTTATCCTTGCCTCCTTCCATGTCCCGGCTCTAGTATTATTGTACTCTTGTATGTCCACCTCTCATTATCTCTTGTGCTTCATGCCTCTTTTTATATCCACTTGCCATCCCATCACTATGGCTCGGCTCTCCACCGTATCTCTGATCTCAGACCCCCTAACCATCATATCTAGCCCTAGTATGCCATCTCTATGATCTTATCTAAGATGAAGGTGTAGATGAAAGATAAGAAACAAGATGATTAGGAAATCTTGGATCGCATGAAGTAGGCAAATTTGTTGAGGGACAAAATCAATGGTGGAGAAGGGCCGTTCAAAGAAGGAGACATTTATTGGATACCATAGGGACTTAGTGTGCGTATAGCTACATAACCGACAATGAAGAAACTATCCTGCAACATATGCTTGGAAAAAAGGCTAAAGAAAAAAAAAGTATAAGGATAGTGTTGAGTGTACTATTGTACTATTGGAATTGAAATAAACGAGACACGTTACTAGAAAGTTTTTAAAATACCACAATTGCAATGCAATTTGAGTGTGTCAAAGTGGGAAAGATAAATATTTATTTAATACCATAAGTGTGTGTGTCAAAGTGGGAGAATACCATCAGCATGTGTGTGTGTGTGTGTGAGAGAGAGAGAGAGAGAGAGAGAGAGAGAGAGAGAGAGAGAGAGAGAGAGAGAGAGAGATGGAGAAAGAGAGAAAGAGAGAGATCTAAGAAGAGATATTGTTTGTGTGTGTGTCAAAGTGGGAAAGATAAATATTTGTTTAAGACCATCAGTGTGTGTGTCAAAGCAGGAGAATACCATTAGCATGTGTGTGTGTGTGTGTGTGAGAGAGAGAGAGAGAGAGAGAGAGAGAGAGAGAGAGAGAGAGAGAAGGAGAGAGAGATCTAAGAAGAGATATTGTCTATGTAGAACCAAAAGTGCATACTATTAACAAAGTTTTAATGCCATTAAGCAAATTGTAATGGATATATTTGAATTCATACTTGGTAGTGATGTGTTGAACATACTAGGACCAGACGGGTGCCCACTTTTTCCCTCTTTAGGAGGTTTTTTTTCCCATGCTAGCATACACCCATCTTGGGGTATACTTATCATCTTAGTATAACACACATTCATTATCCATCTATCATTTTATTGTGTGCTCCCTTGAGATTCTCCACTGTGTGTGTGTGTGTGTGTGTGTGTGTGTGTGTGTGTGTGCGTGCATGTGTGCATTCTTGCAACCCTATTTCCAACATTTGGTATTAGAGCATATGCTCCTCACCATGTGCTAATACCTACCCTATACCCGAGTTGCTTATCTTCTTGAATTAGACCCTATTTCCAACTGGGAGAAGAAAGAGGACTGTGAAGTGTGCATTATTGAAGTTTTTGGGCCAGATTTTATTTCGGGTGCATTTTTATGGTTGTTCGCGCAATTTTCAATTTTCTACAGACATCTTTAGGGACCAAATTTGCACTGTTCTTCATCAGATTCTAGAGTAGTATTGTCAAATCTAGAGTAGTATTGTCAAATCTACTAGACATGTGTGCAGATACACAAGAAAGCATCAACAGACACTCACCATGCCAAATCTTGTCTATAAGCTACACTTCAGCCACATCGATCTCTACACCTTACAAGTAAAATTTCTACTCACTTTACCATGCATTTCTTTCATACATCTTGCAATTCTCAATTTTCAACAATAGCATTTAGCAGCCACCTTGGTTACATCAAAGGAGAAATTAGCACTTGCAGGTTACATGATTACTTTCTTGGGTATTATAAAAAATGGTAGACTGTGATATTTCGGATGTTATCCATTGAGGATAAGCTTGATAAGACCCTATATGATGCGACATGGTAGTCAAAGGGCTATGGAATTTTATTTGGTTAATATTGAGAAACGTCCTAGTTCATCTGATGAACATGATTTAGAAGGCACATGTGTAGACACACACTTAGTTTCACATGGTACATTACCACATAATACCATGCCTTCTATGCAGGAACAAAGTGGGATGGAAGAGATACACAAGCATATGCATTTCTTGCTCTGTCAGTTATTAAGAGGAGTATCATTCCTCACATTGAGTCATGTAGGATTGCTAAACATGCTTAGGATGCACTTGCCTCATTGTACTAGGTATGTAATGAAGCACATGTTGCTTATATACGCAAGCAATTAGAGTTAAAGCATATGGATGAGGGAGACTCTATGGAAAGTTTCCTTATAAAAATCAAAGGTTTTAAGGAGCAGTTGGCCAGTGTTAATGAAGTATATCCTGACAATTCATTAGTGCCTACTATCTTAAATGTGTTACCAGACTCGTATCAAATGCTTCTACCATTAGACTCATGAAAGGCAATCCAAATGCCTTAAAGTTTAAGGAGTTAGTTTTTGTGCTCTTGTAAGAAGAGCAATCTAGGTAAAAAAGATAAATCATGCGTACAGAAGATCGAACTTTTGCTATGCAAGTCAACAAAGAGGCAAAGGTAAATCCTTTCCTCAAGGTGGTTACAAGTTAAAATCAGAGTCATCGGGCAAGCCTACAAACAAGGAAGGCGACAAGATAAAGAAAAAGGAAAAATGTAACTATTATAGGAAACCTGATCACTGCATTAATGAGTGTAGGAAATGGCTAGAGAAGGAGAAAAATAAAGAATCAGGTATGGTTGTAAGCTGATGTGTTAGCCATCTAGTGCAAAAAACAAAGAATGTGTATTATATTATGCACATGATGATTGTGCTTTCATTGCGCAGTGTAGTTTTTACCCTTTGCATAAGGATACAACATGCATGGTTGTTATAGATGTACATGTCTTGTATTTTTATAGTGGTGCTAGTAAGTACATTACTTCTCATCTCGACAGTTTTTTCTCATCACTTAAATCTACTCCACATGAAAACACTCCTCATATCATGTAAAAGGAGTTCATAAAATTGTTCTCTCACTGCTACAAATGGTGAAACAATCATGCTTTTAGATGTATTATATATACCAGCAACAATCAAGAAGAACTTATTATCTATCTCCTATTACTAAGGCTGGCTTAGTGGTTCAGTTTGTGGATGATAGATGTATTATTCATGATTGTGGTGATGGCAATACAATTGTTGCTTCTGGTACTTTATCTCCTAACCTTTATAGGCTAGATGCATATGAAAGACAGAAGCATGTTGTATGTACAAATTCTACCACAAAGGTAATGAAGTGATGCTAAGATGTGGCTTGCACGCTTAGGTCACTTGAACTTTGGCAGTTTTTTACGTTTGCATAAGCATGACATGGTGTCTGAGTTGCCACACCTTGAAGCCCCTATCCAATGTGTTTGTGAAGGTTGTATTCTTGGAAAAATACAGTGGCAGGCATTATTTTCCAAAGATGGTTTAGTTAGAGCTATCCAAAAATTGCAGCTTATACATAGTGATTTATGTGGTCCTATGAGGACACCATCTATTGGGGGATACCTCTATTTGTCACATTCATTGATGATTATTCCAAATATACCTGGGTATATCCATTAAAACTAAAATCAGAGGTTTTATGTGCTTTAGGCACTTTGCTGCTATGGTTGAAAATGTTCCTACATGTAAGATTGGTACCTTGCATATTCATCGAGGGGAGTATATGTCTAAGGAGTTTCATGCATACATGGTTGATCATGCGATAAAACACCAATGTATTGTGCGCTATACACCACAACAAAAAAGTATAGCTGAACGAAAAAATAGGTCTCTCATGAAGATGGCATGTTATATGGTTAAAAGTCAAGAGTTACCTCATAGTTTCTGGCTAGAAGAAGTCATGTGTGCAACATATGTTTTGAACACGTGTCCTAAAAAAGGCTTTACATACAATTATACCTTTTGAATCTTGGAATGAAAGAAAGCCCTCTATGCGGCTGACTTACGCAGTTTTTGTTGTCTTGCTTATGCACTTGTGCCTAAGCAAATTTGCAACAAGCTTTGATGATAAGTTTGTTAAATGTAATTTTGTGGGGTGGTACAACTCAGAAAGTAAGGGTTATCATCTCTATCATACTACTACCAAGCAGATTCTTGTGAGTAGAGATATTGTATTTGTGGAAGATGCAATTCAGCCCTTTCTTTCATGTAAAAAACACCAAAATGTATTTTCACAAGACATATACAATACTCTCTTTCCATTCTTCAATGTAGGACACATTGATGTAGAGAATTTGGGTAATCAAAGGAATGCTAAAAATCAACCCACGTAGGTTACAAATTAACATGTCTTTCAACCCACAGATCAGCCTCCTATTGATAAGGCAAATGTGGATAATACAATTGATGAGGAAAGAATAGAAATTGAGGAGTTAAGAAGTATGCAATAATGGCTAGTGCAAACACTATGTGACTGTAAATTGTTCACTCCTTTGCCTACCTGACCACGTGGAGGTTCTCATCATGCATCTCATGTTAATGCAGGTTATGCTCTTATTGCCAATTTATGTAATGAAAAGAAATATGTCTCCTTTGATGAAGCAAAGGAATTTGAAAATTAGATGAGTACTATGCAATCTCAGTACGATTCAATACTAAAAAATGATACATGCGATTTGGTAGGCAAGAAGACCATTGGCATGAAATGAGCATACAAGCTCAAGTGTAAAGCTCATGGTAGTGTCGAGGGATACAAAGCAAAGCTTGTTGCAAAGGGTTATGCGTAAGAGAAAGGAATTAAATATGGTGAAACCTTTGCACCACCCACATGTCATATGACTAATGTGTGGAGTATCATTGCATTAGTAGCACATAAAGGTTGGAATGTACATTAGTTGGATATTAAAACTGCATTCTTGAATGGATATTTACATGAGGAGGTCTATGTATCTCAGCCTTGTGGATTTGTTTAGAAAGTTCAAGAATCAAAAGTATGCAAATTAAAGAAATCTTTATATGGTCTTAAGTAGGATCCCAGAGCATGGTACGAAAAGATATATGCATACTTGGTTGCATAGGGTTTTTGTAATAGCCCACCTGACAGTACCCTCTATATTAAGAGGACTAAGGATGTTTTATTGGTCATCATGCTATACGTTAATGATATGCTTCTCACATGCCCTAATGATAATCATATTTTAGCTTTTGTAAATGATTTAGAGAAGTCTTTTGAGATGTCAGATCTTCGATCATTGCACTAATATTTGGGCATTGAATTTTGGTAGCGTAATAATCTGGCATTGTTATGCTACATAGGAAATACATAGATGTTGTTGGCGACCACAACAGTGGACTGCCTCCAAGCTTATCCGTTGGGCATCAGCTATGGATCCTTCTTGTAACAACCTTGTAACTATTCTTGCCAACGGGTAGTACTCGGGCGAATGTAAAAGAAAAGGAGAGTAGAGAGAGAGGGTGTGTGGCAATATATAGGCTAGCCTTCCTCAGTAATATAGGAGAATTTTGGCATCGTCTTCATTTGTAGTTCTATGCAAACCTGTTTGATTCTCAAGTTGTGTCATTGCTCTCTATGTTTTAAACATGTCTTTTAACTTGTGGTTGTGTTCACAGTTAATCCTACACGAAAGTGACTCCCTTCCAGAGACAGGATTAGGAGCCATGTTAGGACGCTCTCTAGATGCGACCACTAATTGCGGCCCTTTTGTAAACAACTCCCTTAACCCAGGCATATCAATGGCGCAACACGTTAGCGTTGGCTTATCTTGTTGGGCATAGTAGTATTAGTTGGGTCTCCTTCGGAGCCAACTAGGTGGTCCGGAACCACGCAAGTGTCGCGGGTCTCGATCGAACACCGACACTTTTGGTGATCCTACTAGAGAATGGCACACCAAGTAGGGAGAAAGATAGAGGCTAGTATAGGTTAATTAAGTCATGCACGATCAATAGGAAAGTACACACTAACTAGGTTTTTAGGAATGCTAACAAGAGAGACATAAGAGCACAATGGAGTAGGAATGGAGAACGAAGGAAGCTCAAACAAGGAAATGCAATACTGCCATAGACAAGATGAAGCTGTAGAACAAGAAGCACCATTTCACTGACCTCTAGGCGTCAACCAAGAAGATTGGCAAATGGAATTCCATAGCAGTTGAAAAGATTGATTTTGGAACAACATAGAAATTAGGAAGAAAATCATCAAGAACTGGACATGAATCCATAGAAGCAAGAAAGACCAATTCCAAAACTACTAAAGGAATCAGGAAAGGAAGATCGTCCAGACAAGAGGCTGGAAGCTCAGGAAGGGGAAGAGCTGGCAGCAGCTGGGGGGGCATGATGTCTCTCAAATACCCAAAATTCAAAGGCAAGAGTGAGGAGGATCTAGACTCTCACATCTTTGCCTTTGAAACCATGTTCCAAAAGCAAACAAAGCTCCGTTGGG
The DNA here is from genome assembly GCF_041138505.1 of Cibotium barometz. NCBI lineage: Eukaryota > Viridiplantae > Streptophyta > Polypodiopsida > Cyatheales > Cibotiaceae > Cibotium > Cibotium barometz. Next base: position 55,754,635 of record NC_141059.1, read on the forward strand.
AAAAAGATGGAATATTTCGCCACAACATTGGGTGGCAACTAACTGGTATGGCCAGTATGATCTAGAACACTTCCAGACATTTGAAAAGCTGAAGAAGGATTTCTTGAGAAGATTTAGGAAATACAAGACCATAACAAAGATACCAGAAAAGCTGCAAAGGATGACACAGAAAAAGAGGCCCACATAAGAAAATGCGACCAAATTCAAAGCAATGCTGATACGCTTGGACCAACCCAACCGTCCTGCCCCAGCCACACTAAGCCACTGGTTTGTGAGAGGAATGAGGGAAAAACTCGAGACTATAGTAGCCTCATATGACTTGGAATCCCTGACCTTCGAATAAAAGTGGTGGCAAGAGCTGCCCAGAGCCGAAGCAGTCTTGAAACAAACTAACAAAGATAGGCTAGCAAGGAAGGCAAACACAGCAGAAAATGGTGTAGCCGTAAATATGGTAAAAATAGGCCATAGAGAAGGAAGGCATGTTTCTATTGCAATGGCCTAGGACACAGGTAGAATTACTACCCCATATTTTAGTGCCATCAACAAGAACTACAGGAAACAAGGCCAGCAAAAGGAAGGCAAACACAACAAGAAATGATGCAGCAATAAATAGGGCAAAATAGACCATAGAGAAGGAAGGACAAAGCCATGAAGTGATGGCCATGACAAGATCACAAGGACTTTTCAAGATGCGGATGGGCATGAATGCCGAACCAGAATAAGGGTAAAGGCCAAAGTAGTGGGAAGGTCAGCAGAAAGTTCGTGACTATATCACCAAATTAGTGCAAAAGCGCACAAGGAATGATGAGAACAATATAGGAAAGCTCGTGCCTAGAAAACTATGAAGGAAATTTAGACAAGATAAGCCTGATCAAGAAGAAAGAGGAGATTGTAGCGAGAAAGAAGCCTCTCTGCAATGAAAGAGCAACCAGAGGAATGGCGCAAAAATGCCAACTGGAGCCAATTACATCCCATAGTAGCAAAAGCGTCGCAACAAGGAAAGTAGAAAAAGATAATTGGGAGAACATTTGAAAGGAGAAACTGACAAGGGGAAGTCGGGAATGAGGGAAATAAGCAAATCAAGAAAAAGAAAGAACATGTGGGACGAGCCCACTAGCAAAGGAGGAAGTCAGCAACTCCAGAAAGGAGTATGACTTATGGGAAGATCTCAGCAAGATGAAACTGAATATCACTCTAGATCAAATGCTGAACCTAGTTCCCAACTATAGATAGAAGTTGCTACAGGCCATAATACCAAATGAAAAATTGGCACAAATTCCTTTGTAGGGAAGTGAAAAATGTGGTAGCAAAATGCAAGATTGTGGAAACTGTTTAGGACTATGACACACCTATTCCGGAAGTAACCATCGGGATCAGGGGAAAGACAATAACAAGAGCCATTCTGGACGGTCAGTAAGGGGTAAACATAATATCAAATAGCCTAGCTAAAAGGCTAGGGATCACTGACATGTAGCTTGCTCCGTTCTAGATTCGCATGGCTTACCAGAGAAGGGTCCAACCTATCGGGATAATCAGGGGAGAACAGATAGAGGTGGCAGGATGTAGCTTCACTATTGTGTTCATTATCCTTAAGATGATTGAGATAGCAAGCACATATCCCATTCTCCTAGGAAGGCCTTGGCTCCGGAGAGTGGAAGAATAAAGCATAACTAGAAACAAACAAGATCACCACCATTAGAAGAGGCAAAAGGAAGGTCTACATCTCATTGGCAAGAAGAGATAGGCTAAGCCCAAGAAACCGACCAATGCATGCAAAAGGCTTGAACTACCTAGAAGGGGTAGAAGATGATGAAGAAGACCAGATCTTGAAGGAGAATCTAGATTTGCTTTCCCTGTTTGAAGTGGACATAAAAAGAATCGTGCAAAGGTATGACCCAAAGGTCCTACTAGCCTATCCTGAAGTGATAGTCAATAAGGAAAGCGAGTGTGAGGAGGAAGAGAATGCTCAAGACGATGTGGAAAAGCTAGAGGAAGAACAAGAAAAAGCCATGGTGGCTCTAAAATAGGAAGAAGCTGAGCTCAAGAAAAGAAAGATCAGGGTGTAGGAAGATGAGCTTCAAGAGGTGAATCTGGGGGATGATCAGGAACCCAAAACAGTCACGATTATTGCTACATTGAATCAATAATTCAAAGGGAGACTCCTTGAACTACTAAATTCCTATATAAGGATGTCTTTTCTTGTAACTATTCTGACATGAAAGGAATTGACCCCAATTTCTATTAGCACAGAATTAACTTGAAGGAATATATGCAACCCCTATAAGACAAAGCAGATACAAGATGAACCCAAACCATGCCAAGCAGGTAAAAGAAGAGACTGACAAATTATTGAAAGTAGGGTTCATTTATCTTATGGATCAGGTAGAATGGCTATTGCCGATAGTCATTGTTCCCAAAAAAGAATGGGAAGCTGAGGGTGTGCGTTGACTACCGCAAGTTGAATGCTCTGACCCATTTCCACTGCCTTTCATTAATTCCTTGCTGGATGTAGTAGGTGGGACATGAAACATATTCTCTCCTGGATGGATTTAGTGGGTACAATCAAGTGCAAATGGCCCTAGAAGATGAAGAAAAGACTACCTTTGTAATAGAATGGGGAGCCTTCGCCTCCAATGTGATGACATTCGCGCTAAAAAATGCTCCTACTACATTCCAGAGGATGGTGCATGAAATATTCTATGAATATTTGACCACCTTCATGAGGTTGTTTGTGGATGACTTTCGAGAAGAAAGAATAACCCATTACATACCTCACAATGTGCTTGGAAAAGTGCAGGAGGGAAATAATGAGCCTTAATCCAACCAAATATGCCTTCGTTTGTATAACTAGTGGATCTCTCTTGGGACACATAGTGTCTGCACAGAAGGACTGGAATGTGATGACATTCAGGCTAAAAAATGCTCCTGCTACATTCCAAAGGATGGTGCATGAAATATTCTATGAATATCTGACCACCTTCATGAGGTTGTTTGTGGATGACTTCTGGGAAGAAAGAAAAACCCATTACACACCTCACAATGTGCCTAGAAAAGTGCAAGAGGGAAAGACTGAGCCTAAATCCAGCCAAATGTGCCTTCATTTGTAACTAGTGGATCTCTCTTGGGACACATAGTGTCTGCAGAAGGACTAGTAGTGGATCCAGCCCAGGTTGCGGCGGTCATTGTGTAAAGTTGCAACCTCCTAAGAATGCCAAAGAGCTTGCAAGATTCCCAGGGCTAATCAAGTGGCACAATAGGTTCATGAGGTTCCAAACTAATGTGGTAGTGCCCTTATATAGCCTAACGGCCGTGAAGGATGTGGAATATGTCTAGTCTTGGTCCTGTTAAGAGGTATTCCAAAATTTGAAGAGGATACTATCAGCCACACCCATCCTGCAAGGCAGCCCAACTATGAATTGGTGTTCCATGTGTTTGTCGATGCCTCAGATGTGGCCATTGGCAATGCCTTGATGCAAGAAGCATAAGAGGGATGGTACAGACTAGTGTACTATGCAAGCAAGAGATTACCCAAACCAGAAAAGAATTACTCCACCACAAAGAAAGAGTCAGTGGGAATGATCTACTTCATCAAAAAGTTCAGGCACTGTAGATCATAAAGCTCTCCTACACTTAATAAACAAACTAGACCTGGCAGGAAAGTTGGCTAGATGGATGCTCTTGTTCCAGGAATTTGAGTTCAACATAAGGCACACCCTCATGAACAATCACATGCAGTGTGGCAAACTTCTTGTCACACAACTAGAAACATGAGAAGAACCAAATGGGGTGGAAGACGATTTCCCAGATGCACAGCTTTTCCTCATAGAAGGAGAAAGGCCCATGCTGGTATGATGAAATGCTACAATTCACGTCTGATATGTCCTTTCTAGAGTACATGTCCAAATATCAAAGGAAGAAGCTCTCTTCGGAGTAAGTCATTCATGGTAGTGGCTACGTAGTTATACAAAATGGGCATCAATGAGATTCTTAAGAGATATATCCCCGAGCATGAGCAGCAACAAGTTGTGTTAGCAGAAGCACATCAAGGTGTAAGCGGCGGGGGGGGGGGGGGGGGGGGGTATTTTTTTGGAGAAATCATAGGACGAAAAATATTCCAAGCGCGGGGCTGTGGACAAGAAACAAATACATTTTTGTCGCCTAATTATTGCGCTAAATGGGTAGAGGCCAAGGCCCTTAGAGACTACAAGGCATCATCTATGGAAAATTTTCTTTATGAAACCATAATAACAAGATTCAGATGCCCTATAGAGATAATCAATGATCAAGGAACCCATTTTATTAATGAAGTGATCAAGAAATTGACGAAGCACACATGATAATACACAAGAAGTCAACAGTCTACTACCCATAAGCCAATGGGCAAACAAGCAGAGTCCACCAACAAGATCCTCAAGGGAATCATGATCAAGATAGTGAATGAGAACACGAACGATTGGGACACGAAACTGCACTCGACATTATGGGCATTCTGTATAGCTTATAAGAATGCAATAGGACTTACACCATTCAATATGGTGTATGGATTAGAAGCAGTAGTTCCCATGGAATTCCTAACACCAGAGTCTCAGGATAGCAGTGTGGCTAAAAGACTTTCTCTAGAAGAATCAGCGATGCATAGGATTGAATAGCTCCTGAAACTTGATGAAAAAAGACTGCACAGTGCTTCGACAGCAAAGATCGTACAAAAGAGAAGAAAGCTACAAGTGGACATGAACACAAGGTTTAAGATTTTTGATGAAGGAGATGTAGTACTGCTGTTTACGTCAAGAAAATTAAAAATGAGATGCACGGGCCCATACAAAATCATCAGGAAGCTGGGGATAGGAACTTTTGAGCTAGCAAGTCTAGATGGTGTGAGAAACTCAGGAATCTGGTAAATGGATACATGCTGAAGCCCTACTATAGAAGGACACCAGATGAAGGAAGAAAGTGTCCAGAAAAGAATCAGAATCCTGATCCAAAAGTGATTGAGGAACCAAAATCCGTGTCCGACCAAGAAAGACAGGATTCTAGAGACTTTAAAAATGCCAATGGCCCAGAATTAAATTCACCATATGTAAATATGATAACGGTGTGTACAGATACCAAGGAGCAAGGTGCAAGGAGCCAGGTGGCAACAACGTGGCGCAAACGGGAAAGTCAAGGTTATCATCACAAAAAGGGGAGCATGGACGTGTAAAGATCATTAATGACCTCGAAAAGAGCACAGAAGGGATCGATGGTTGAAAAACAAGGGAGATCTGGGGAAATCATGGAAAGATGATGCAATTATGGCCTCATGTGGGAAGGGTGCACCTCATGGCCAACGGCTAAATGCCTCCCCATCAAACGCATAGTTTCCAAATCAACTTTCGAAAAGCTACCCCTGCACTCTTGACACTCTTCTTGCTCTCAACCCTCTTCTTGCTAAACCCCGCTCACTTTCTTGCCTTCTTCCAAGCCATCACAGTGTTTCTGAAGAAAAAAATATGGTGTTGGATTTTGAGCCACTATTGTCCATGGTATAAAAGGAGGTAGACAAGAATGCGCAATGGCTGGACACGATGGGCCTCAAAGACTTTGTGGAGTTGCCATGGGAGGAGCTCCAGCAGAACTACAAAGTGACGGAGCAACTAGAGGAGCTGTAGAAGACCAATACAATCACACTTCCATTGTCTGAGAGAGAAGCGGGCCTTCAATCCCCTCTACGTGGCTGAGGTATTCAGGCTTCCAGTGAAAGGTGAGGGTGAAGTCAAAGAAGCAACAGATGAGGATGACCTCGTGAAGGAGTTTGGTCCCCTTGAAGGAAGAGCAAAGGAGTTCAAAATCACAGGGATGCCTGATGAGGACAGGCAAAAGCGTATGCACTTTGTGGTGGAAATTATCAATCTCACCCACAAGCCATACTACATGTCAAGAAAGGCATATGGACTAGTTAAAGCAGCAAACGCAGAAACAAAGGTGGCATGGGCAAAAGTTTTATACAACAACATAAAGGACCAGATTGGAAAAGTCAACCGCCCAAACACTAAGACAAAGATTGGCCCCTACATAATAGCACTGTTTAAAGCACATGCAAAAACTAGGTAGGAAGAAAAGAGCAACAAGGAGGAAGAAGGGTAGGGAAAACAAAGCCCCAAGAAGAGGGAAGCTCAGGACACAGACGCCCTCCGAGAGAAAGAGTGCGTTCGAGTTTGGTGAAAAGAACAAGGGGAAGAAAGGAAAGACAGGAGTAGAAGAAAAAAGCAACAAAGTCCTCAAGGAGGAGTTTTCCAGAATTGGAAAGTCCATCCTTTTGCAAAAGCTCGAGGAGCAGTAGTAGGAAGCCCTCTCAACACAATTCTTGCAGATACGGCAGGAGAGCACCTCCCAAGAACCTCAACAAAAACAGAAGGGTGTCATGGTGGCAAGGCCCATCCTCTTTAAGCAAACACAAGCAGATCCCTCTAAACCATGTCCTGCCAGTTTTTCAAAAATCATTGGCACAGGCTGGGTACAGGGGAGCCTAAATTATCTGCAGAAGTGCATGATGAATGGGACCAAAAAAATAACTATGCTGCAGACTAAAGTCAGGGAGAAGGAGGCCACCATTCAAGAACTAAGAAGTCTACACACACCGTTCCAAGAGGAGCTGAGAAGAAGAAGGACAGAAGAAGCTGTCCAAATGGAGGAAATGAAAAGGCAGTTAGAAAAACTCCAAAGGGAAAATGAAGAAAGAAAATGGGAGATGTTCATACTAAGGGAAGCCCTAGTCTAGACAGAACAAACAAACAAGAGGCTACAAGAAGAAGTGGATATGATTATTCAAGGCCAAGCTAGGGCCAAAGGACAGGTGATCATGATTAGAGAAGAACACTTAAGGATCATCAGAGAAGTCCAGGCTAGGGACAAGGATAAGGTGGAACTAGTCAAGGCGACGGAAGCCCGGTTGGCTGTGTTGGACACGCAATACTTTCTAGAGGTCTATGAGCTAGAGGTAGACAAGATGAAGCAATGGCAGAATCATGCTTTAGAAGACATAAAGGAGGTGTGGGAGGAGTATTTAGGGAAGCTGACGGTGGCCATGCAAGCCCCCACATCTACCTACAAGAAAATTGCTCTCCTCCAGACTCAAGAGACTGGAATCCAGATGGGGAATCCGAAATGCCTAACATTGCAGAACCAGCAACAAGGATACAAGTGGTGGGAGCTGTGGGGACTACTGGAGGTAGCTAGAAGGGCATGGAGGCAGAATAGGACCTTGATTGTTTCCCCGTCTTGTCTTTGTTGTTCTTTGTATTCTTCCACCAATCCTCTGTACTCTTCAAGATGGGCCCTCGAGGTTGCTTCATTGTTAGCCCTCTCTTCTAGCCTTTTGGTTTGCTACCCAAGCATGCTCTCGTAGCTTGTCATCGGGGATAATGTCCATTGATGTTCCTTTGTAGATTACAAGCTCTTTTCCTTTCCCCTCAGCGTGCTCGGCCGGTTTCTTACCACTCTCTTTCAGAAGCGTGAACCCTTTTTCTAGCATTGTTTCCAACTACTTGATCTTTGTCTACAGTTCCTTTTCTGTAGTGGTCTCTCCCTAGGTGTGTTGAAGAAGGAGGCATGAATAGCTGAAGGCACGGTCACAAGAGCAAAAGGAGGCAAGATGACGGTTAATGAGCTGAACATCACTTTGACAGCAGCTCATTCTAATCCGAAAAAGAGGTAGGAACAGAGAGAAAGCTCATGCCACAGAAGTGCGGAATAAAGAAAGAATGATAGAAGACTTCCAAGAGTGGGCAAAAAGAGAAAAGGTAGAAAAGGAGGAAATGCAACAGAGGTTCCAAGAAAAGAGGAGGAAAGGGGACTCCAAGTTTTGCAAGGAGACAGCTCTCAAGAATATAAGGTGTCTGGTTCAGGCTACAAAACAACCGGGAGCAGTGCAACTGTCCAACTGGAACAAAATTGCACTATTTATGAACCAGTTGGACGAGAGGGTGGGAAGCAAGGGCGCAGAGCAACTCATAGGCAGAACCACATGCTTTTACTATAGGGTTTGCTATATCAAGGCAATGGATAGGGCCTAGAAAAAGTACCCCTACACCACACCCATCGAAGTGCAGTTCCAGAGGGCATATGAAAGGATAGGGGTTGGCCATGCAGGAGTAAGCAACAAGAGGAGGGCTTACGAGCCCAAGTATGGCCTGGAAAAACCAATTAAATTTGTCTCTAGGGGCTTTTCCACAAAAGAAGGACCGGAAGAAGGGGGCTGGAATAGGCCGTAGGAATCAAATCCAAATTCTAGAAATTAAGTTTTTGAATTCTCAGAGGAAGGAAGCAGCTTGAGGTCAAGACAAGAAATTATGTGGGCTTCACTGCTAGTGCAGCGTCCACCGTGATCACCAGGTGTTGGCGGCCACCCTAGCAGTGGACTGTCGCCAAGCTTATCCATCAGGCAACAGCTATGGATCCTTCTTGTAATAACCTTATAACTTTTCTTGCCAACGGGTAGTACCTAGGTGAATGTAAAAGAAAAGTAGAGTAGAGAGAGAGTGTGTATCGCAATATACGAGCTAAGCTTTACTTCAATAATACAGGAGATTGTTGGCTTCATCTTCATCTATAGTTTTGTGCAAACCTATTTGATTCTCAAGTTGTGTCACTTCTCTCTCTATTTTGAACATGTCTTTTAACTCGTGTTTGTGTTCATAATCAATCCTGTCTGGAAGTGACTCCCTTCCAGAGATAGGATTAGGAGCCATGTTAGGACGCTCTCTAGATGCACGCACTAACTGTGGCCCTATCGCAACCAACCCCCTTAACCGAAGCAGATCGGTGGCGCAACACGTTAGCATTGGCTTATCTTGTTGGGCACATTAGTATTAGTCGGGTCTCCTCCGGAGCTCTGACTAGGTGGTCCAAAACCATGTAAGTGCCAGGTCTGGGCCGACGACGACAGATGCATTGTTGAAGAGGTTCAATCTTGAAGATTGTAAACATGTGGCTACACCTATTGTGCTAGGTTTACGACTAAGTCTTGACATTCAAGTCCCATCCTCATCTCACTGATAGTCTCACTTGTATGCCACACCTTGTGCCTCACTAAAGCCGATCAAAAGGGCACTGTCAACACCATCCAACATCGACAATCAAGCACTTGTATGCCACACCTTGTGCCTCACTAAAGCCGATCAAAAGGGCACTGTCAACACCATCCAACATCGACAATCAAGCCTCGTCGCTCGTGACAATCACCCTCAACTCTACCTCCTCGACCACCCGCACCGCAAGCACCCCGATCTCTTAACATTATCATGACAATCAATGGTGGGTGCCCAAGAATCTCCTTGTATAGCTGAAGGATTCTATGATGGCTACATAGAACTCTAGATCCCAAAACAGCCATTTCAGAAACACAAAGTGCAAAAAGCAAACAAAGCTGGCAAAAACCAACCCTAAGTTAAACCTTCAATGTTGTCTTGTCCTTGACTACCTGCTTAGAGCACAAGGCTACTATGAAGGCAACACTTGCCTCTGGTTACCCAAGAATGCAGCTTGTGCTCATCCACCACAACCACTCCCCAAGAGCTACAAGACAAAACCAAAGATTAGGCAACCCCAAGCACAATGAAGCCAACACAGATAGGTGCCTACTAATGTGCTCCAAGATTAAGGCTTCCATGAAGGCAACACACACCTGTGGCTCCCAAAGCCATAATCAAAATCTTGTCCTCTACGTTGACAACCTACATGTAGCTCAAAGCCTCGTCGGGCAAAAAACTAAGAAGCCTCATCAACCACGGCTGGCCCTCATCACTTGGCAATGATGGATTCCATGGAATAACCCTCAATAATTGGCCCCAACCACACCAACAAAGCCAGTACTTGTCCAATCAACGTAGATGGTTTGGCAACCAATGTGAGCAAGCGAGTCCTCTCCTCATTAACTAAATCCTACGAGCCCACACACCAATCTCGAGCACTAAAAAGTTTAATTCGCCAAATACTTTCAAACAAAAGAGCCTCGTCCATGATGCCCCACCCTGCCCCCTTGACTTTATCACTAGCCCAAGGGGCAGTGCGACAAATGTGAGAGGTGATCCAGCCACTTGAAGATAACCTCAAGGGTAAGCTCACAAATCTAGCCAAATTGGCTAATTAGTACAAACCCTCTTTTGGGGTGCTGACCAATAAACACATGTACGTTCTCACCCACCTGAGGACCCAAAAAAGTATCTAGGTGATTAGGAATATCTAGGTGATGAGGACCATGGGCACACATTTTGCCCTCGCGCGCCCATGCATAACACCTATAATTCTCACTAGGTTGTGTCATTTGCACACACACACCGCATAAAACCTCATCATTGACAGCCATCCAGGTACATCTCTAGATATAGAAACCATTGTGAGTGCAAGCCTGGTCAATGGTACAGCCCATCACCTGGATCTTCTTAATAATCACCCCCGCTTCACCCGAATAACTTCTTCTTATGCTACCTTAGCTTTGGATGCCAAATCATCCAAACCATCTTTAACTTCCATACTCAAAAGCTACTATTCCTACGGCTCCTCGACGTTAATGACTACCACTCTCATCAACACAGGATCCCCGTCCCATGAGCTACAATAACAACAAACAACTAAAAGAAAAAGAGAGAAACCTGACCCCCAATAAATCAACACCCACCATGGGAGCCAAGATACCCATCAAGGTGTCTTGAAGATGATACTATAGCTACATGTGCATCGCCCATTGACATATAACATCTCAGAGTGTGCAAGAAATTTCCTTTGCGAGTTACCTCCTTGTCACTTCGAAATTCCCCCCTCGCCACTTGCTTACTAAAACAGTGTTGCTTTGCTAGCCCCACATTAACACCACCACCTATCAATTGGATACAAGTCATTAGGTATTCCATGCTAGTCTACTCATTCAAGTTCTCTGACTCCTCTCAAGAGAATGTCTAGCCCAAAGGCAAAAAAAAAAAAGAAAAACAACAAAAACAAAATAAGGAGTATAACTAGGCACATACAAGAAAGCAAATTCATAAGAGCCCATACGACTAGATGGATACTTAATCACCAGTACTCCACTAACTTCTTTCCATCTTACTAACCCCCCACCCCCTCTCATTTTTGGAGAGACAAGAGAACCAACTAAGTGCGACACTTCCCAACATGCCTCGACAACCTCTTACCGATCACGAGGACGCGATCGAGTTTAGGAAGGGGAGTATGTTAACCACATGCAATTAATACATTCCTACGATAAGTATGTTTGCACACTTATGTAATGGGTGCCTACACTATATTGTAAATCCTGTCATTAGATGAGAGAAATTACCTAAAGATGCTCCCAAGTCTTGAGATTCAAAGGAAAGACAAGAGGATCTGAGTCAGTTGGCCAAACCATAGAGAAAAGCTTTGTAACTATGTTTTGGGCACCTCGGGTCACTTACTCCCGGGCAGTCTTATGGAAAAAGGCTTGGAATTATAAAAGCCAATTGCTCTTGTTTGTAACTCATTCTCCCATTTGTGCAATAGAAGTGGAGTGCTCTCTCTCTCTCTCTCTCTCTCTCTCTCTCTCTCTCTTTCTCTCTCTCTCTCTCTCTCTCTCTCTCTTTCAACTCTAATCTAGCATGTATGGTGTGCTTAGGGTTAGGGTTTGGGAGTGATTAGTGCTAATAACTTGTTCTCTTTTGCTTCCCTCTTGCTTCTTCTCTCCCTCTCTTGCTTGAGTGATTAGGCAATCACCGCGATCGTCTTCCGCAAAGATCCCACACAAGCTTTGCGAGAGAGGTTGTACCACTTGTTAGATTAGCAATCGCCTCGGTGTGACGAGTGCGGGAGGATAGTGGTGACGCTACGGTGGAGCTCTTGAGCATAGCCTGAGCTTAGCGGATCGGTAACTTCCCTTGACACATTAGGGTGAGCTTAACACTGATCAACTCTAAGACATGTGTAAAGACATTGTGAGTGAACTCAATGTGGGAACGATTAATGTGTTTAATCACCCGTGTGCATTGATATTTATAACCAAGGATGGTTTTCTTCTCTCAACCGGGAGGACTATCATGGGAGTGAGATTTTTCAAAGATTTATTATCTAATTTTTGTAAAAAATTGGTTTAGGGTGGCACTGGTGGCAAAGGAATGTGATGTGTTATGGGTGCCTCAGGGGTGTTGGAGTGCATGGTCTCTATAGGCTTAGCAATGGACTAGGTTTGGATCTTTCCTTGATCAATGGGGTTTGCCTTGAGAGGCAATAGTTGGAATGGAAAGATGGGCACTATAGACAGTCATGGTGGCGCTATGTGTGAGTGGTTAGTTGGGGGTGGTGCCACCAGTAATGCTTGGTTCTTGTCGGGAGGAGATAAGGGTAATGTTATGAATGAGCTTTGGGTTGTCATTGGCTCGGTGACCAATTAATTGCATGGAATGGCTTTCTCGCATGTTGTCAATCGATAAAGATCGCCCATCTACAGGCTTGATCAATGGTGGAGGAGTCCATCACCAACATGTGGTTCTGAAGCCTTGGATTGTGCAAGCCCAAGAGGAAACAATCCATTAAGTGCTTTTTACTCAATTTTTTTTCTTTCTTCGCAATGCAAATCGAGGTACTTAATGTGTGTAATGTAGCTACGTAAGGTTTCCTATAGCTTTTGTTCCAATTGGAACAATTGGATTACGAGACTCCATTTGGGCCCGTAGGGTGCGAATCGAGATACTTAATGTGTGTAATGTAGCTGCGTAAGGTTTCCTATAGCTTTTGTTCCAATTGGAACAATTGGATTACGTGACTCCATTTGGGCCCGTAGGGTGCAAATCCAAGAATGAAGGCCTCTCTCACTACTTTGAAAGTGCCTTTATCAAAGGGTCCAAGGATTGGAACCATTACACTACCTTGCCTTTTCAAGGCTGAGTCCAAAGAGATGGACCTATGTTGCATCATCAAAAACTTCAAATGCCTAACAGATTTGGTTAAAGACCTCCAAGTGGGATACGGGGTCTCCAACTCTATGGAATTTTGGCATAAGTTTGAAATTTTTTTCCCACATTGTGATGTGATGTATGTGGGTGCAATTGGGGGATCAAGAGGAGGTGGTACATGGGTGGGGGTGAGAATAGGCCCGTGGTTATAGGAGGAGGTACATGTATGTGCTCAGGGCATCTATTCACATCAGGGTGCATGTATGGAGGTGCACCACTAGATGAGGGCTCTTCATAAATCATTTCGTCCTCACAGCCAAACGTGTTTGACATGGTGGCCACATGTGAATGTACAATGGTCAGGGGGCCACCCAATGGAATGGGGCATGCAATCATGACCGAAAGGTGTCCATGGTGTGCGTTGAGGGCTTAGAAAAGCTTCAACAGTGCACGTGCAGACACGAAATAGAAGTTTTGGCTCTCTTTTTCCTTGCATGGTGTGAACACACCCTTAAGGTGAAATAAGGTCTTTTTAGGTGTTTCATGTGTGTAAAAACCACCCTAGTGAGTCGGCAAGGTAGACCTTAAGCCCCTCTAAAGATTTGGAAATTTTGGGGAAAAAAATTTTGAGATTTTTTTCCGAGAGCGTATGCCTATACGCTGCTTAGGAGTGAACGGCCACGGGCTTAGAAGTGAACATTCATGGCTTTAAGAGTGAACAGTCGTGGCTTTGTAAGTGAATGGTCGTCGCTTAGCAAGTGAACAGTCGTGGCTTTGGGAGTGAACGGTTGTGGCTTTAAGAGTGAAGGATTGTGGCTTAGGGGGTGAACGGTCGTCGCTTTAACAGTGAACATCTGTGGCTTAGGGAGTGAATGATCGTGGCTTTGGGAGTGAATGTTTTTTTTTCGAGAGCATACACATGTACGCTTAGGAGTGAACAACCACGAGCTTAGGAGTGAACGATCGTAGATTTGGGACTGAACGGTCGTGGCTTTAAGAGTGAACGTTTTTTTTTTTGAGTTTTTTCTCTCTTTTTTAAAAAGGTTTTTTTTCTAGAGGGGTACGTCCATACGCTTACGTAGGTATGCCCATATGCCGTGCGATTTTGAATTTGGGGTGGGTGGGGATTTAAATTTTTGAGTGGGGGACAACTAAGATTCCCTCATTTAAGTTTAAGCTTACTAATCACACTAACCAATAGATTAGTGATAATTAATCAAAATTAAGATATAGTTTGTGATTTTTTGGTTGTTTAGAGTTTAATCTTACATTCCTAAGCTACCTATGTACACAAATCTAACAAAAAACATGATTGAAAGAGCTAAAAATTAACAGAAAACTCTCTAGATTTAAGTAGAAACCCTCTTGTTTGAGCTCTCTAATCACTCAAATCTCTAGTTTTTTTGCTTAAATGATTACTAATTCTACACCCAACCACAAGCTATGCACACAAAAAAAACCAACAAAACAAATCAAACAAACCAAAATCAAATGCCATAGTTACTTACTTGGTGGCACCAGGCAATATGGAAACTCCGTTGGATTCGAATCAAGGAAGGCTTCGACAAGTAGTGGATTAGCGCTCCCTCTGGTAGCGGTGCCAAAGATGTTAAGCTCACCTAATGTGTTATGAGAAGTTACTGATCCGTCAAGCTCAAGCTATACTCAAGAGGTCCATTGCAGCCACTCGTCCACCCCCCCGTACTCGTCACACCGAGGCGGTTGCTATTCCAACGGGTAGTGCAACCTCTCTCGCAAAGATCGTGTGGGATCTCCACAGAAGACGATCGCGGTGATGGCCTAATTACTCAAGCAAGAGCGAGAGAAGAAGCAAGAGGGAGAGAAGAAGCAAGAGGGAAGCAAAAGAGAATAAGTGATTAGCACTAATCACTCCCATACCCTAACCCTAAGCACACCATGCATGTTAGATTAGAGTTGTGTGTGTGTGTGAGAGAGAGTTGTGAGAGAGAGAGAGTTGTGTGTGTGTGTGTGTGAGAGAGAGAGAGAGAGAGAGAGAGAGAGAGAGAGAGAACACTCCACTTCTATTGCACAAATGGAAGAATGAGTTACAAACAAGAGAAGTTGGCTTTTATAGTTCTAAGTCTTTTCCCACTAGGTCACCCTAGGAGTAAGTGACCCAAGGCACCCAAAACATAGTTACAAGGCTTTTCTCTATGGTTTGGCCAACTGATCGAGATCCTCTTGTCTGTCCTTCAAAGCTCAACACTTGGGAGCATCTTTAGGGCATTTCCCTTATCAAATGACGGGATTTAAAATATAGTGTGGGCACCCATACATAAGTGTGCGGACATAGTTATCGTAGGAATGTGTTTACCATATGTGGTTAACAATCGGATTCACTCTTAATTAAACTCACACAACCCTCACACGCATCACACGTATGTTAGAGTTGATCAGATTCACTCACAATCGAACTCACACATTGGATTCACTCAAAATGTCTACATATGCATTGCACGTGATTGTAGAGTTGGTCAAACTCACACCACACGTCTCACACATGTCACAACTGGTTGGATTCACTCACAAACCAACCAACTTGGGTCACTCTATAAAGAATTAATCAGATTCGCTCTTAATTCTTATACCACACTTAGGTCATCCTCTCAAGAATTAATTGTTGAGATATTGAGCTCAACTAGTGCTACGACGGACATTGATGACTTGCCTGGGTGATAGTACACCACTGGCATGGTTACTGAGATTATGGGTGATATGCGACCAATGGGATGACAGGCTGTGTGAGCCTTTTTGAATTACTAGAGACTGGCATAGTTATAGTGCTAGCTCATTTAGTCGAGTTCACATTATGGACCGACCCTTGTATGTTGTAGTAGTTGATTACTAACCCATATAGTGTGTACTCTTATCTTTATGTTATGTTGGTTGAGTAGAGAAGAAGATAGAAGAAAATTTAGCTATCCATCTCTCTCTTGTGTCTTGCTCTCTCTTGTGTGTGTGTGTTTGCTTGCTAGGGTTTGAAGCTCTCTCTCTCCCCCACATTCTCTTTATGGTATCAGAGCCTGGTTCATGTGAGAGCTAAGGAGGCAAATAAGAGGCAAGAAAAAGCAAGCAAGGAAGCGGTACTACACAGGTAAGAGCACTATCATCTCTTTTCCCTTCTTGGTTTAGGTACAACACCCTCTCAGTAGCTCTAGGAGCTACACATCTCCGATTGAGGAGCTGTCTTCGCGGGAGCGGAGCTACAGGGCACGCATAGTGTCCTATTGGATAGAGTTTTTTTAGCCAGATTCACATTTCGAGCGCGTTACCGACCCCGTTTCGTCTCACTACTACAAGGTATTTTTGGCAGTTTTATAGAAGTTTTGGTAGAGAACTATTTCTACTCGAAATCTGGTTATTACAGTGCAGCAGTGCATTTTTGAAGTGCAGACAGGGTTTGCACATGTATTGTTGATACTGAGTATATGTACATGTACTCTGGTCACATTTGGTGACACACAGGCTGTGCTAAAGTACTACTGCTATGCAGCGGTTACAAGAGTAGTGTTGTATTACAGGTTGCATACAGAAGTTGTCTGTTTGCAGGTTATTTGATTGCTGCTCTCTGCAGGAAAACATGTCTGACGGAATTAATCAGATTGTTAGTGAGAAGCTGGATAAGAATAACTTCCATGCCTGAAATTTCAGAATGACCAATTTCCTAATGGGTAAAAGATTTTGGGATTATGTAGGAGGAGACAATGAGGAGCCTCCAGAATTATCTAAAGAGAATGCCACTCCTGCAGATATAAAGGCATTCAAGGATTGGAATCAGGGTGCAAGAAAAGTCATGTATTGGCTTTCAGTTAGTGTCACAGACACTATGATAGGACACATACATGATACAAACACTCCAGCAGTTGGATGGTAGAATCTGGTTCAGATATTCCAGACTAACACAAAGGCAAGGAAGTTGCAGTTAAAGCAAGAGTTGCATACTATGGAGGAAAAGAAAAGCATTTCCATCAATGAATATTCCTTAAAGATCAAGGGCATTGTTGAATCCCATGGGTCTATCAATGTATTAGTGGAGGATGATCATTTGGTGAGTGTCGGCCTGAATGGGCTTGGCAGAGTACAAGCCATTCAAGACCTCCATTGCAGTTAGAGAGAATATTTCCAACTTTTAGGACTTGATATCTATGTTGATCATAGAAGAAAAGGCTTTAGGTGAGGATTCTTCTCACAAAGCACAAACACATTGAATAGGCCTTCTACTCTAATTCAAGTAGAGGTAGACGTAGAGGCCGTGGTCGAGGCCAAGGTGGTGGCTGACAAGGAAATCAGAATTTTGGACAACAACATTCCAATGATTCACGGTAGCAATCATACACAGGTGGAAGAGGCTAGCAGTCTAGAGGCAAGGGGAGCCAAAGAGGCCGAGGTGGTTGGCAAAGAAATCAAAATACAAATAGCATAGAGTGCTATTACTGTGGCAAACTAGGACACATGGTAAAGGACTGCTACAAAAAGTAGAATGACATTAAAAGTGGGAAGTTGTAGCAAGGCAACTATGCATCATCTAGCAAACATAGAGGTGATGACAGAAGTGAGCAGCTATTTGTGATACAGCACATGCTTAGTTCCATAATAGGAGATGTGTGCAGATCTCAAGATATATGATATATGGATTCTGGCGCCTCTAACCACATGATCAGTCATGCTGAGTGGTTTAGAGATATGCAAAAAATGAAAAAACTAGGTTATGTAAAAATAGGTGATGATACTGTGCATCCCATTGCGCATGTTGGTAAAGTGCCATTGTCTATGCAGGATGGAAAAATGAAGTACTTGACTGATGTACTTCATGTTTCGAATATTATAAAGAACCTGGTTTCTCTTGGACGGATGGTTGAGCAGGGTCTGCAAGTGAGGTTTAATCCTGAAGGATGTTTTGTGGAAGACTTCAAAAATAAGTGTCGCTTGGTTGCAAAGGGTAACAGAAATGGCAGGATGTTTACTTTGGATGTGAACATGCCTGAGATAAAGGCAGCCACGTTTACGCATGAAACAGGTGTCATTTTTGCAGGTATTGACATATGGAACAAGTGCATTGGTCATGTGAATGTACAACGACTGAAGTCTATGCGGGACCAAAATATTGTTGTAGGTTTGCCAAAGTTTAAGGTTAACGGTATTCATAAGGTATGTGAAGCATGCCAACTTGGTAAGCAGGCCAAACATGCTTTCCCACATGAAAAGCATGTCAGTGCAAGACCATTGGATGTCATACATTCAGATGTATGAGGACCGACCAAGACTGCAACAATTGCAGGTTGCAGGTACTATGTTACATTCATTGATGACCACACTAGGAAAGTATGGGTTTATTTCATGAAGGAGAAAAGTGAGGTGTTTGCTCACTTTCAGAGATTTAAAGCCTTGGTCGAGAAGGAAAAAGACATGCAAATAAAATGCCTAAGATCAGATAGTGGGGGAGAATATTTTTCCAATAAGCTTAGTGATTTTCTGAGAAAGCAAGGACTCAAGAGGCAGTTTACGTGCAGGTACACTCCGCAATAGAATGGTGTTGCAGAAAGAAAAAACATGCACATTGCAGAAGTGGCACATGCCTTTATGGCTAAAAATAATATGCCACATTAGTTTTGGGCAGAAGTAGTAGCAACTGCTGTGTACATTATGAACAGGACACTCACTACAGCTATTCATGGTATGACTCCTGAACAGAAGTTTACAGGCAGAGAAATATACATGTTCCTGATGAAGTGAGAACAAAGTTGGATACAAAGGTAGAGAAATGCATCTTCATTGGTTATGTTATGGAGCAAAAAGGGTATAGATGTTATAACCCTACCACTCGTAAGATGCGAGTAAGCTGAGATGTTGTCTTTGATGAGATGAGTAGCTGGTATGCACCAGTAGTGAAGGCAACAGAAGATGCAGATGTAAGAAGTACTGATGTTGCACCACATGTAGAGCAGCAATCCCAGGTGCTGAGTGGACATGGGGAGTCCTCGAGCAATGGATCCAACCCATGGTCAGGCAGGTTGAGGAATGATGCAGGTACACATGTAGCATAGAAAGGGAAGGAAAAGGTAGATCAACCTTTTTGTGCCAGATCTGTCAGCAGGTCACTCATATGTGGATGTGACTCTAGTGGCTTTGAGCAGAGCCTTCATGAGGAGCTTGGCATTCCGTCTATGGTTACTCCTGGTGTAAGGAGAACCAAGGCTGTTTTGAGGACACCTGGCAGTGATCCGGGTGTACGCAGGTCTACGAGGGTTAGATACCCTGTTGACAGGTTGAGATATGATAGATATACATCCCATCATTATCCTTACATGGTAAAAGCAATACAGGAAGTTGAGCCCACTTGCTTTGAGGAGGCAATTGGAAATAAGAAATGGGAAGATGCCATGGATGAGGAGATGGCAGCATTGGATGCAAATGCAACATGGGAGCTGGTGCCCTTGCCTAAGGAAAAGAAGGCAATTGGATGTAAGTGGGTGTATAAAGTCAAGCACAATGATGATGGTTCAGTGAGCAAGTATAAGGCAAGATTGGTTGCCAAGGGCTATGCGCAAACTTATGGCGTAGAGTATGAGGAGACATTCAACCCGGTTGCAAGAATGGCAACCGTGAAAGCTGTCATTGCTATGGCTACGTGAAGGGTTGGTCTTTCATCAAATGGATGTAAAGAATGCTTTCTTGCATAGTGATTTGCAAGAAGAAGTGAACATGATGCAGCCACTAGGTTATGAGAATGATGCACATCTAGATTTTATGTGCAGGTTATGCAAAGCCTTGTATGGCTTGAAGCAGGCACCCAGAGCATGGTCAAACAAGATCGGGGAGTATCTTGTTACCATTGGATTTCAGATATCCAATGCAGATTTTTCACTATATGTGAAAAAGACATAGAGGCATCATGCTATTAGTCATCTATGTGGATGACTTGATTATCACATTGTGGTGGTGATAGTGATGCAGACATACATGATGTCAGGATGCTTTTGAAGCAGAAGTTTGAGATGAGGGTTTTGGGTGAGTTGTGGTGTTTCTTGGGCATAGAGGTAGTGAGATCACCTCATGGCATTTTGCTATTAGCACAGAGGCAGTATGGCCTGGACATGTTGTCCAAGTATGGTATGACAAGCTGTAAGCCTATTTCAGTGCCATTGGAGCAGAACACAAAGCTTTTCGGAGATACCGGTGAGCTTTTGGAGGACCCCACTACATACAGGTGCATAGTGGGTAGTTTGATCTACATGACCATTACAAGGCCAGACTTGAGCTATGCTGTTGAACTTGTGAGTCAGTTTATGTAGGCCCCTAGGAAGCCACACTTGGATGTAGCTATAGATGGATCCTTAGGTACATAAAGTCCATAGTTGATTATGGACTTTTCTATGAGGCTGGTACAGAGACACAGTTGCATGGGTACACAGATGCTGATTGGGTTGGTAGTATTGCAAACAGGAGATCTGCTAGTGGTTTTATATTCTTATTTGGAAGTGCTACTATGAGTTGGAACAGTAAGAAGCAGCCAACAGTTGCCTTGTCAAGTGTAGAGACAGAGTACAGGGGTGCTGCTATGAGACAGCTTGTGTGGTAGCTTGGTTTCAGAAGCTACTTGGTGACATGGGAGAGCCTGTAGATAGGGCAGTTGTCACATATTGTGACAACATGAGCAACATACAATTGGCCAGTAATCCAGTATATCATGCTAGAACGAAGCACATTGAAGTGCATTATCACTTTGTGAGGGAAAAGGTTCTAGTAGGAGATGTAGATCTGGTATATGTCAGCACAGAGGATCAAGTGGTTTATATCTTCACGAAGGCATTGGGCACAAAGAAGCTTCACAGGTTTAGGAGCTCTTCTTCTTCTCCTTCTTTTCCTCTTCTTGTTCTTCCTTCTCTCTCCTCTTCTTCTTCTTCTCTCTCCTCTTATTCTTTTTCTTCTTCTTCTTCTTCTCTTCTTCTTCCTTTCGTGCATCAGCTCACATTGCCACACAACCATATGTTTATCCCACATAACGTTTTGCTGGTTGACGAAGAAGGTGTAAGGGAGAAAAACAAATGTGATGTGTCTTTGTCTCTTAAGGAGACACCCGTGTTGTGCGTGTTGCCGTCGTCGTTGGCGCCAGTGGTGGTGTGTCCCGGCATTGTTATCCGTTGCCTAGGTTAGTGCCGGGGCGGGTGTTGTTTTCGAGGGTACAGCCAATCGCCTTTTAATGCTAGACACTCCCCTCACCGTCGTCATATGCCGAGCACTTTGACATGAGGCTTGTTGAGCTTGTGTTCAGTACATTGATGTGTGAGGTGTACTTCAGCATCTTGGCCTTCATGTTGCCGCTCTAACTTCACGCAAAGGACCCCTGGTCCCGAGTCGTCTGAGTGCCCCAAACACACTTTTTTTTTACAGATGGAGCGTAGCCATGGCTCATGGCTCTAATACCACTGTTACGAAAAATTGCAACTATCCTCAAGAAGCATGTAGAACAGAAACATAAAATAGGTTACATGGCTATTTTAGCCCTTGCTTATTCCACAAGCTTTTCTTTTACAAAAATTGGATGATAAAATATCTGAAAAATCTCACTACCATGATAGATGCATCCCCTATCTCTTGGTTTGGATGGATCCTTGCCTTGGAGATTGTTTACTCGGTATATTGCATCGCAAAACAACACTCATATTGTCTATACTTGTTGTAAGGTTCCTCCCTTTAAAAATGGGAGAAACACTTAAGATAGTCCGCTAAGTCTTATCTTGGGAAAAATTTCCTATTCATCGACACCTTGACCCTGTAGAGATTCAAGGATACGATTTATAGGTATGACCTAGCTCTATCCCGCAGGGGGAGCGTGATTTCCTAAACATCAAATCACCCATAGGGCAATTGATCAAAAATTGGGCAACTACTAGACTTGATTTCTAGGGACAACGCTTTTTTCCTCATCTTATGCAAGGCACAGCCGCTGGCCTAGTCTTCTTGAATAGAGTTGCCCAAGAACCTAACTATCTAACGTAGGGCTTTCACTTAATTTGTTGGAAAGCTACCCGACTAATCGGGTCCACCCATCCGTAGGATGGTGCCGTCAGGGCATTCCATCCTCCCACTTTCCACCCTACTCACGCATCAACTTGTTTTCTAATTAATACTACCACACTGTTTGACATAAATAAGCATATTCCTTAATTAGGGCCCTTCTTCACAAGGTTCGTTATAACAGCCTTCTTACACAATACAATCATACCAAAGACAAGATGCAATTATATAAAAAGTTTATACATGAATCCATTTCCATACAAGCCAATCCGGCTCTCTTATTCTTATTCTGCCGATAATCTAGAATTCGGCCTTCCAGCCTCTACATGCTGGGCAAAACCCTACGGGACCATACACCTCATCGTCGGCCACTGGCGAGGACTCAAGCCGGCCTGTCGCCCTCTCAGGCTCCATCGCTCGATCCTCCCGCCCCTCAGAGGGATGTCTGCGCACTAGGGTAGGCTTATTTACCGCACTAGCCTGGGCCCTCAGAACTAGGCAGCCTCATAATCTCTCGCCTCAATCGGCGATCCTTATTCTCCCAAAGGTATGAGGGATACCTTGGGCCATTCCCGGGCTTTGCTAATGACGCCGCCCGGCTACACAAGCACGGAACGGAGTTAGCGTTGAAGCCAAAAGAAATCTTGAATTCCAAAGATAACAACTTCAATGCAATTTTCTAAGTATAGCATTCACAATTCATGAAGATAGCAATTTCAACGCAATTTATCGAAAACAACATCACATAATTCGTAATTTTATATAACTTTTATGTCCTCGTTTTAAAAGAAAAAGAAACCATTCATTAATACTAATTTAAGGAAAATTCTCTTCTTTTGAAAATTAACCAAGCTAACCTGGCCACCATTTCCTTGAGGGACTTGAAAAGGGAGGACTGGAGCCGCATTGGGCGCATCTCCCTCCATCTCGTTGTTACGTGCGCCTCTTGAGGCAATATTTTTCCGTCTCCGGGATGAGGCCATCTTAGGCGTCGCCTTGTAGAGCTCGCTGCTGCGATCGAAACGCTTCAGTCGGATCTGAATTTCGAGCTCGTTTGCTCACCGTATGAGCAAAAGAATATGGCGCACGAACCCTCGCTTGAGCCAAAAATCCCTTACTAAAGTCTACGCAAATGGGGGGGGGAGGGGGGGGGGATTGTGAGATGTCCTTAAGGCCAAAGGCAAAAACGTGGAGAGGGCTGGGAGGGGTTGCTGCAAGCCTCTCTGTAAGTCTATTCACACGGGGGGGGGGGGGGGGGGGAGAAGAGTTAAGGACACTGGTCCATGGCAAGAGGAGGATGGAGGAAAATTGGCTTATCTGAAAAGAGCCAAATGAGGGGGTGTGAGAGGGGTGGCTGCAAGGGCGGCTGTACTTGCAGCAAGTACGCTACGGCGGTACGGACGGCGGCACAACAGGGCAT
Organism: Cibotium barometz; assembly: GCF_041138505.1. Lineage (NCBI taxonomy): Eukaryota > Viridiplantae > Streptophyta > Polypodiopsida > Cyatheales > Cibotiaceae > Cibotium > Cibotium barometz. The sequence goes on from NC_141059.1 coordinate 55,777,990, forward strand.
ACGCTACACAGAAGTGCGTGCCGACTGAGGAGCACCCCGGGGGTTTATATAGCTGAGGGGTGAGGGTGCGGGCGCTGCGCAAAGCAGGGACGAAAGGACGGTGTACCTTCAAAGGCTATGGATCAGTGGCTTGCATGGGTCTACTGGAAAGGCACGGTGTCGGTTGTCTGGAAAAGGAGTGGTACGCATGTACCTTATCCGGTATGGGTGTCCGCCCGAGGGTACGCGTGGACCAAACAGTGGGCGGCCGTCCTTTGGTTCTTGGGCGGCCATTGTACGGGCGCCCTAGTAAGTGTGTACGGACCAAATTTTTGGGATGGGATACCCAAATTTGGGGCGCCCACCTCGATTTGCGTGCCAGACCGCCCCAGGGGCGAAATTTTTTTTTGTCCGGGAGGTTCTCCTGGTCGCAGGGGTTCAGACCGTTCGTCAATCGGACGTGTGGTCGTGCATTTATTTAGGTTTAAAGGTCGCCGTTTTCTAACTAAAATGATTGAAATTAGCGTATAGGCTTGATCCGGTGTCCGCTTTGGATGCTGTAAAATCCTATATTAGGGTAAAATCGCGCGCAGATTTCAAATTTGGGCTCAGAATTTGAAGATTCTAAGTGGAAATGACTCAAATAATAAAATTATTGATATTTATACCATAAAAACTCATAATTACATGGACATTGCTTTATTAGTGAAGATGGGTACGTTACATCCTTCCCCCCTTAAAGAAATCGAGATGTCCTCATCTCGTCATGAATTGGGGATAATCCTTTAAGAGTGTAGCTTCATCTTCCCAAGTTGCATCCTCTTCAGGGTAATCTTTCCAGTGAACTAGATGTTCTACAAGAGTTCTATTTCGGAGTTGCCTTTCCCTAGAATCTATGATGCTATTGGGCTGTAATTCAAGGACTCCTTGAGTAGGGATTACAACTTGTTCATCATCAAGAATATGATCGAGACTGGGGACATATGGCTTTAACAAACTTACATGAAATACATTATGGACTTTGATATGGGCTGGAAGTTGGAGTTTATAGGCACTTTTACCTAGACACTTGATAACTGTATAAGGACCACAATACCTAGGGCTGAGCTTCTTATATTTCCCAAGTGATAGAGAACTTCGTTTGGGGCGCACTCGTAGAAGAACTTTGTCTCCTTCCTTGAAGATCCTTTCAGACCTCTTGTTGTCAGCATAATGCTTTTGTCGATCTTGGGCAGCTTTAATATCCCTTTGGATAGCTTTGGTTTGTTCCTCCATCTCTTCGAGCATTTTCCTGGATGCCTCAACTCTTATGGTCGGATCAGAGAAATTTAGAGGAGACAAGCATTCTTGCCCATAGAGTGCTTTGAACGGTGACATTCCTATGCTTTGATGATAAGACGCATTGTAGGCAAATTCTACCAGAGGAAGGTATTGAATCCACCTTCTGGGTTCCCGTCCACAGTATGCTCTGAGAATGTCTTCAATTACTTGATTGACTCTTTCAATCTGGCCATCAGTCTCTGGGTGATAAGCTGTGCTAAAGCAAAGTTGAGTCCCCAGAGCTTGAAATAAAGACTGCCAGAATTTTGAAGTGAAGTCAGAATCCCGATCACTTACTATCCTTTTTGGGAGACCATGAAGTTTGAGGACTTCCTTGATGAATATTCGAGCAACATCAGAAGCTTTGAAGGTCTTTTTTGCTGGTATAAGGTGAGCTACTTTGGTAAGTAAGTCCACTACTACTAGAATGGAGTCATATCCTCCTTGAACAGTGGGGAGACTTGTGACAAAATCCATACTAATGCACTCCCACTTCATTTGGGGAATATCTAAGGGTTGAAGCTTTCCAGGCATTTTGACCCTTTCAGCCTTGATCCTTTGGCATGAGAGACATTGTTTCAAGTACCGAAGCACATCATTTTTCAAGCCTGCCCAATGAAAGCTCCTTCTTACCGCATTTAATGTTTTTGCATAACCTGGGTGTCCTGCAACAGGGCTATCATGAGCTTCATGGAGGATTAGTTTCTTTAAAGCAGGATCCTTAGGGATACATAGCCTGTGATTGAAGTAGAGGCTTCCTTCATGAGTGGAGTATCCCTTGATTAGATTCTTCTCTTTCTCTGAATGCCCCCCTTCTTCTACTAACTTTATCATCCTTTGATAATCTGGGTCATGAGATGAGACTTCTTCCACCTTGACCAGTATGGGATTATTTGGCATTGAAATTGCATTCAAGAAAGATTTGCGGCTAAGTGCATCAGCTACCACATTATCTTTCCCAGGGCGGAATTTGATGTCGAAATCATATTCTTGTAGAATTTCAATCCATCTCCTTTGCCGCATGTTGAGGTTAGGCTGGGTGAAGATCCACTTTAGACTTTTGTGGTCAGTTACAAGCTGGAATTTGCCTCCCAAGAGATAATGTCTCCATAATTTGAGGCAATGAACAACTGCTAAGAGTTCCAAATCATGGGTGGCATAGTTTGCTTCATATTGCTTCAGCTTGCGGGAAGTATAAGCGACTGGTCTTCCTTCTTGGCCTAAGACACCACCAAGTGCTAGACTACTAGCATCGGTAACCACTTCAAATTCCTTGGAGAAATCAGGAAGCTTTAAGACTGGGGCAGAAGTAATAATGACTTTCAGCTGATCAAAGCTGTTTTGATGGATTGGCAGCCACACTATTTTGCAATCCTTCTTAAGAAGATCTGTCAAGGGTACAGCTACCAAGGCATAATCTTTGATAAAAATCCTATACCAACCCGTGATTCCCAAGAATCCACGAACTTCACGAACTGATTTAGGGGGTGGCCATTCTAGAATATCCTTCACTTTGGCAGGGTCTACTGAGATGCCATCTTTGGAGACGATGAATCCAAGATATTCAATTTGATGAGTAAAGAAGGTACATTTGCTCTTCTTGGCATAGAGTTTGTGTCTGCGCAGCAATTGCAGAACTCTACGCACATGCTCCTCATGCTCTTCCATTGATTTGGAGTAGATTAGGATGTCATCAAAGAAAACAAGCACAAACTCATCCAAGTACGGGCGGAATATATCTTGCATTAGGCGGTTGAAGGTTGCAGGAGCACTGGTTAACCCGAATGACATTACAGTAAACTCATAGTGGCCATAACGGGTATTAAAGGCTGTTTTGGGTATATCTGCTTCCTTGACTTTGATCTGATAGTAACCAGACCTCAAATCTATTTTTGAGAAGACTTTGGCCCCATGAAGCCTGTAAAGAAGTTCATCGATGCGAGGGATAGGATACTTGTTCTTGACAGTGACTTGATTTAGCCCTCGATAATCTATGCAGAGGCGGAGAGTCCCGTCCTTCTTTTTTTGGAAAAGAACAGGTGCTCCCCACGGAGAGCTACTGGGGCGTACAAATCCTTGTTCAATGAGTTGGGAAAATTGCTCCTTAAGTTCAATGGCTTCAGGAAGGGACATTTTATAGGGAGTTTTTGAGACGGGTTAAGCTCCAGGGATCACCTTGATTTCATGGTTGACTTCTCGAGGAGGCGGTAGCCCTGTAAGCTCGTCAGGGAAGATGTCAGAGAATTCTTGGAGCCAAGAGGGTTCTGTCTCCATACTAGGTTCAAGGACTTTGTTGAGTTTGACTAAGAAAACTTGCTGACCCTTACGTGTTCCCTTGAGAAGATGTTTTGCCTTGACTACCCTAGACTTAGGTTTTCCTGTGATCCCCTGAACAGATATTACTTGGCCATGCTCATTTTTAAAAGTGATACTCCCCTGATTACAATGAATGCTAGCTTTGTTCGCAATTAACCAATCCATCCCAAGGATTCCATCATAAATTCCTAGTGGCAAGACTCTAAAGTGACCATGAGTTTGCTCATTACCCAGCTCAAAATCAAGGTTTCCTATAGAGTGGCGAGATACTACTTCTTTCCCACTGGCTAACTCTACAATCATTTTTCTAGCTGATTTTTGACTCAAGTTTAATTTTTGCAAGCACCTAGGAGAAAGGAATGAATATGTACTGCCACAATCAATCAAAAGCTGAAATGGCTTACCGTGATGAGTGGCGGGGGCTTGGATTACACCAAATTGTTTATTCGGACCTTGGTGTTCTACTGCCGCATGGACGGTGGCGCGCTCTTCTTCAGCCTCTTCCAAGGTTGGTTCTTCACTTATAACACAGGCAGTTCTAGCAACTGTTCCTCCGCGGCCTCTACCACGACCACTGCCTCTTGCACCTTGGTGGGTAGGGGTTCCACGGCCTTGATTTCCTCTGTTACCTTGGGGGAATGATGTTGCCATCTTGGGACAGTTGGCTCTAAAGTGTCCCGGCTCATTGCACTCAAAACACAGAGGGCCTTCTCTGGAAGAAGCAGCATACGAGCGGGGGGCAAAAGAGTTGCCTTGTCGCCCTCTGTTGTAGTAGGGAAAATTTTGTTGAGGTTTCTTGTAGGGTTGATCTCTAAGGTTTGCCTCAGGGTAAGATCTCTTTTGATTCTTCGGTTTGTTAGCCTTCATTTCTTTCACAAGGGGCTTTGCTCGTATGAGAGCATCCTATAATGTGCTTGGCCTCATTGCTTCAAGGCGGGAATCTACGGGTTCATTTAGCCCTTGGCAAAAACGAGCCAGTTGCTGGGAAGTAGTCATAGCTGGGGCATACTTCCGAAGGGTAATGAATTTGGAATAGTAGTCCTCAAGAGTTAAGCTGCACTGTCTAAGACTAAAGAACTCATTCATCTTTATGGATTCATGGGAGGGAGGAAGATATCTTTCCTTCACTGCCTGCTTGATGTCTTCCCACGTTTGAGAATGCTCGGTGACTTCCTTGTCACGACACCACTGTTTCCACCAGAGTTTAGCATCTCCAGTGAGGCGAAACCGTGCGAGCATAGACTGATTTGCTACTCCAGTACCGGCAGCAGAGAAATAATCGTCCATCGCCTCAATCCAGACTTCAGCATCCTTCTCAACCTTTGAACCTTCTCCTTTAAAGGAGGGAGGTTGCATTTGCTTGAGCAGGAGCTTCTTCTCCTGGGTATCGGTATAAAGCGCATTGGGAACTGGAGGGTGGTCATCCTGGCCATCATCGTAAAAACAATTTTTAAGATTACAAGATTCATATTTGCACAACGCTTAATTTTTGGGGAGCAAAACCATTGAAATTATTTTATTTTCAAATATTTACAAGGACAAGTTTTATTACAAAGATCTGAGACTAATATAATTAGTCTTATTTGACATCAAGGGAAATTCCTAGGCTTCACTGTGACATAAGGGTAGAGCGGTCCACATATGTGAAATATGGGGGTTCCGCTGTAGTTTCTAAGACTCTAAAAACTGATGGTAAGGGTGGTAAACTCTGGATTGGGGTGGGTCCCAACACTGCTACTCTATCAGCAGGTAAGACCTGCATCACTTTGTCATACACCCAACGATCCTGAGGTATGCGAACCCCATCTATAGTCACCGAGGTGTCGTCCCTGGGGGTACCGACGAACCAAAATAGGCGGACCATCTTCAGCTTCTCAATCCAACGAATCCGCTTAAGGTCGGTGGTGAGGTTCCCAATCTGATCTGCTCGGATGATGAAGTATCTCGGCCCACGACTCCAGAAATCTCTACCCCATCCTCTCTGAATACGAGAGAAATGAGGGAGGGATATCTTCTCTAATATCTGCACCATGGTGTCGCGGAACTCGAAATTCGAGGAGTGGCTAGCAGTCTCGAAGATGCATTGAAAAACTAGAAATTTGGAGTAGGCATCTTCCTCTTCCTACAATCATTCAAACATCAATTTAATTTATTTATTTTAGTAGGATGTCTTTACTAATTATGTTAGGTAAAACATTTATTACAAAACAGTCCTTAAACTGCAATTCCTAGGAGCCAAACTTGCTCTGATACCAATTGTAAGGTTTCTCCCTTTAAAAATGGGAGAAACACTTAAGATAGTCCGCTAAGTCTTATCTTGGGAAAAATTTCCTATTCATCGACACCTTGACCCTGTAGAGATTCAAGGATACGATTTATAGGTATGACCTAGCTCTATCCCGCAGGGGGAGCGTGATTTCCTAAACATCAAATCACCCATAGGGCAATTGATCAAAAATTGGACAACTACTAGACTTGATTTCTAGGGACAATGCTTTTTTCCTCATCTTATGCAAGGCACAGCCGCTGGCCTAGTCTTCTTGAATAGAGTTGCCCAAGAACCTAACTATCTAACGTAGGGCTTTCACTTAATTTGTTGGAAAGCTACCCGACTAATCGGGTCCACCCATCCGTAGGATGGTGCCGTCAAGGCATTCCATCCTCCCACTTTCCACCCTACTCACGCATCAATTTGTTTTCTAATTAATACAACCACACTGTTTGACATAAATAAGCATATTCCTTAATTAGGGCTCTTCTTCACAAGGTTCGTTATAACAGCCTTCTTACACAATACAATCATACCAAAGACAAGATGCAATTATATAAAAAGTTTATACATGAATCCATTTCCATACAAGCCAATCCGGCTCTCTTATTCTTATTCTGCCGATGATCTAGAATTCGGCCTTCCAGCCTCTACATGCTGGGCAAAACCCTACGGGACCATACACCTCATCGTCGGCCGCTGGCGAGGACTCAAGCCGGCCTGTCGCCCTCTCAGGCTCCATCGCTCGATCCTCCCGCCCCTCAGAGGGATGTCTGCGCACTAGGGTGGGCTTATTTACCGCACTAGCCTGGGCCCTCAGAACTAGGCAGCCTCATAATCTCTCGCCTCAATCGGCGATCCTTATTCTCCCAAAGGTATGAGGGATACCTTGGGCCATTCCCGGGCTTTGCTAATGACGCGGGCTACACAAGCACGGAACGGAGTTAGCGTTGAAGCCAAAAGAAATCTTGAATTCCAAAGATAACAACTTCAATGCAATTTTCTAAGTATAGCATTCACAATTCATGAAGATAGCAATTTCAACACAATTTATCGAAAACAACACCACATAATTCGTAATTTCATATAACTTTTATGTCCTCGTTTTAAAAGAAAAAGACACCATTCATTAATACTAATTTAAGGAAAATTCTCTTCTTTTGAAAATTAACCAAGCTAACCTGGCCACCGTTTCCTTGAGGGACTTGAAAAGGGAGGACTGGAGCCGCATTGGGCGCATCTCCCTCCATCTCGTTGTTACGTGCGCCTCTTGAGGCAATATTTTGCCGTCTCCGGGATGAGGCCATCTTAGGCGTCGCCTTGTAGAGCTCGCTGCTGCGATCGAAACGCTTCAGTCGGATCTGAATTCCGAGCTCGTTTGCTCACCGTATGAGCAAAAGAATATGGCGCACGAACCCTCGCTTGAGCCAAAAATCCCTTACTAAAGTCTACGCAAATGGGGGGGGGGATTGTGAGATGTCCTTAAGGCCAAAGGCAAAAACGTGGAGAGGGCTGGGAGGGGTTGCTGCAAGCCTCTCTGTAAGTCTATTCACACGGGGGGGGGGGGGGGGGGGGGAGAAGAGTTAAGGACACTGGTCCATGGCAAGAGGAGGATGGAGGAAAATTGGCTTATCTGAAAAGAGCCAAATGAGGGGGTGTGAGAGGGGTGGCTGCAAGGGCGGCTGTACTTGCAGCAAGTACGCTACGGCGGTACGGACGGCGGCACAACAGGGCATACGCTACACAGAAGTGCGTGCCGACTGAGGAGCACCCCGGGGGTTTATATAGCTGAGGGGTGAGGGTGCGGGCACTGCGCAAAGCAGGGACGAAAGGACGGTGTACCTTCAAAGGCTATGGATCAGTGGCCTGCATGGGTCTACCGGAAAGGTACGGTGTCGGTTGTCTGGGAAAGGAGTGGTACGCATGTACCTTATCCGGTATGGGTGTCCGCCTGAGGGTACGCGTGGACCAAACAGTGGACGGCCGTCCTTTGGTTCTTGGGCGGCCATTGTACGGGCGCCCTAGTAAGTGTGTACGGACCAAATTTTTGGGGCGGGGTACCCAAATTTGGGACGCCCGCCTCGATTTGCGTGCCGGACCGCCCCGGGGGGCGAAATTTTTTTTTTTGTCCGGGAGGTTTTCCTGGTCGCAGGGGTTCAGACCGTTCGTCAATCGGACGTGTGGTCGTGCATTTATTTAGGTTTAAAGGTCGCCGTTTTCTAACTAAAATGATTGAAATTAGCTATAGGCTTGATCCGGTGTCCGTTTTGGATGCTGTAAAATCCTATATTAGGGTAAAATCGCACGCAGATTCCAAATTTGGGCTCAGAATTTGAAGATTCTAAGTGGAAATGACTCAAATAATAAAATTATTGATATTTATACCATAAAAACTCATAATTACATGGACATTTCTTTATTAGTGAAGATGGGTACGTTACACTTGTAGAGATGGTCATAAAGGCTCTTGCTCTTGAGACTAATCATATCGATTGATGAGCATTACATCATCTAGTCTTCCCTGCGCGGTGGGGATTGCATCTCATGTGGTGATACTTAGTTAGTAATGTAGTCATGCATTATTTCTCCCTCCTCTTACTCTTGAGATCGATCATATCAATCAATGAGCGGTAAGTCATCTAGTCCTCCCCCCGCAGGGGTTGCATCTCATGTGGAGATACTTAGTTCTAACAATATAGTCGTGCATTATTTCTCCCTCCTCTTGTTTGAGGTTGTAGATTTATGCAATGGGACTACATCTAGCTTCGTTGGGCAAGAATACCATATGTGTGTCTCAAGATCTCGTAGCAAGCCTTTTCTTTGTAGGTTTAAAGACCTCTTGCCTTCTTGTCTTTAAGGCAAAGTACAAATGAGCAGATCTTTGTGGGATAATTAATCATTTCCATGGCCTCACAAATTTGATCAAACTTCTCTAGATATTAAATGTGGATCTCTAGTTTCATCAAATTTGGTCATCATCCTTGAGATGTGAATTGGCTCTATTTTGCCTAACTTTGAGTCTCTAGGCATTATGTTTGTGGCCACCCCCTTTCCATTTCAAACATCATCCTAAGCATGTCTTCTACATATTCACATGGCGGTGGAACGTAAGCGAGTGGTTACATGCTCTGCTTTCAGGGTTGAGATTTCTTGCCCCCTAGGGTTCTATCAAATGTGGTCACTAAGTGTGGATCTCCAGCTCTATCAAATTTGACCGTTATCCTTCTGATATGGTTGTCTTTGTTTTGCCCAACTTTGAGCCTCTAGGTATTATGTTTGTGGTAACCCCCATTTCCATTTCAAATGCCATCCTAGGCATGTCTTTTGTATATTCACATGGTGGTGGAATATAAGCAGGTGGTTGCGTGTAACCCAATGTTTTAGGGTTAGGAATTTCTTTCCTCTTAGGTTAGACTAGCCATATAATAAAGTTGGTGAGAAATTATGAACTAAGCTCAAGTTCTTTATTTTTATGAAATAGGCTTGCTTAGGATATGAATTTTTATGTAATAGGCCTATGATAAAGTTGGTGAGCAATTATGGGTTACTTTTATGCTCGAATAATGACAAAGTTGGTGAACAATTATGGGTAATAATTATACTTTTATACTCGAATAATAACAAAGTTGGTGAACAATTATTGGGTAATGATTATACTTTTATGCTTGAATAATAACAAAAGAGAAGAATTTTCCTTAGAATTTGTACTTGGTACAAATTATATGACAAGAAAATCCTTAAAGGACATGAGTAGGTATGTCCTTACAAAGTCTTTAAGGCAGTAATAATAGGTCGGTACAATATTAAGTATACCTACCTCTAGACTCACCTCTAAACTCACAACTGTATGTTCATGTCTATAGGCTCACTTGTCCAAATTCATGTCTTTATTCATAGGACTGGATAGGTGATAACATCCACAGTCCAAGGGCTAGGTTTAGATTTATTTTGGAGTTTTTGAAATTTTTTGGACTTGATGGGTGATTAAAGATCCTAATTCTAGTTAATGATAATCAGATAAGTAATTAAGTTTTTTTAATTATTTTTTATTGGTTTTGCATACTTCCAAGCTACCGATTCAAAGAACGCATGAAAATTTTATGAAATGCATTAATACAATTAACTATCCAACTCTGATCCACACCTGATGGAGCTTAATGCTCGTGTTTTCAGAGTGGATTCCACTCTTAATCACAATTGCTAAGCTATTCCTTGGCTCAATGCAACAATATTAGCCTTGTGAGCATCAAAATCATGCAAATCATAAAGAAACATAGGTTTTCCTCTCCTAATATATGAAAATAAAATGCCCTATAATGCAAATAAACTACAAATCAAGATCAAAAGCAACAAACTAAATACGTCTAAAACTCCAAAATCATATGGATGAATCGAGTCCCCATTGGTGGTAGAAATATGTTCAAGTCAAGAGCTTCCCTTAGCCTTACCGAACCATGTGTCATTGGTCCTTGCCTTTGAGCTGTAATTACAACTTCCCAATGTGGGTGGGCTAGGTCGTCCGTCTTGTGTCCTCATTTCGTTGTCACATTGGAATGCTCCTTGTCAATGGGATGAAAATAGAGCTCCCTATGCCTAGATGGAGATAAAAAGAGATAGTCTTTACAATAGTTCTCTCTCACAAAAGGCAAGGGAAGAAGAGGAAGCAAATACAAGAGGAAAACCTACAAATAAACCTATCTAACATGTATCCATCAAGCAAGTAAGATCCAATAGCATACATGCAAGCAAGAATAGAGAAGAAAAGAGTTCACAATTATTCTATTCCAAAAAGAAATGATCGTGTATTACTTATTGTCAAAAATAACTTTTTACAAGTGACTAGTTTCCACACTAAATTGCGACCAAACTTGAAAACAGTCTAGTCTCTATTATAGTTTTAAATAAGTATGAACTAAGACCAAACTTAAAAATAGCCCAACCTCTATTATTAGTCTTAAGCAAATATGTATATGAAGTTTAGACTTTCCTTATGTGATATCAAGCTTTTTATGTTTGAGCACCATCTTACAAAAATCTGTGAATCATGATAATGTGATTGTGAAATCTGTGAATCTAGGGAGTGGTAACATTCGGATGCTAAAGCGGGGCTAGTTGTATTTGATACAGCACGACTGTATGTATCATTGGCCGGGCGTGAGTTCTCCAAGACGCTGAAGGAAACCGCGTCGCTGTTGTCGTAGTGGAGTGCTTCAGAAAGAGGGTGGCTTAGGCACTCCCCATCAAAAGGGAACCTTGTGGGGGCTCAACTGAGTACCACAGTGGGCACAAGCTTCACCAAGATCAGAAGAAGACATCGCTTCGTTGTTGTTGTAATAATGGGGTGCTTCAGAAAGAAGCTGGCTTAGGTGCCCGTCTGCTTCACTCTCGGTAGAAGGGTTGCCCTAGCATGCGAGCCAGCGAGGGCCACGGAGCAGGGAGGACAAGCTTACAAGAAGCAACCTCTAAGGACAGGGCTTGAGATTTGAGGAGGGCAGAGGCCGCAAAAAGGGCCTGGTTGTGTGGCTGCTTCAATCGAAGGGATCTTTACTCGACCCTTCTGAATCAGATTTCTCCCCCTCAAGCGATGGGGGACTGAGATCCTTGGTCCTGCTGCATCAGGCAGCCGTCCCCTCAATCGAAGGGGGGCTTGTCGCCAGTACTCTAACACGGCCTCTCCCACAGAAGGGGGGCTGTTTAGCCGGACGGGTGCTTACAAATGATCTCAGCCGCCTATCGTTTGTCGTGTTAAGAGTATTGGAGAGAAGCCCCCCTCTTTGATTGAGGGGACGGGTGCTTGATGCAGTACGACCAAGGAGGGGCGAAAACTGATTCGGGTCGAGTAAAGGCCCCTCATCGGGTAAGAGGTGGCTCTTGCAGAGCGAAACAAGAGGGGGCATCTCCTCTAGCGTCTAACTCAGGAAGAGGAGGCCCTCTTGTTGTGAGAGGTGGCCTCGAGTAAAGACCACTCATTGGGTAAGGGGTGGCTTTCGCAGAGCGAAACCCGATACCATGTCCATAGCTATACGAACAGAGAGAACCGGTATGTATTGCCGTGTTAATGTTTGTACAAATGGTGCATCTTAATAATATTATATTATATAGGTCTTATTTTATACATCTGGACGAATTATCCTATTTTAGGAACATCGACATGGCCACATGCTTCAGTCCTATTTTAGCAACACAAACTGCTCTAGCATCTCTCTCGTGCACCTTGAATGGCAAAAAGGCCTCTATTTCTTTGTATTTGTTGAGCGTAAAGGGGAAGAGTATGCCATAGCGTCTTGCAGGAGCCATGATCTCCTATGTGTTGGAGGAGTAAAGGGTTGGCGGGGGAGTAAATGATTTGAGGGGAATGCAGCTTGATCGAACCAAGCTTCTGAAATCTCTGAATCTCCTTGTTGAATGGCCTGTTCCCCTCGGTCAAGATGGATAGATTCTTTCACGATCTCCTCTATAGGGAAGGGCCCGTGGAGGTGTCCGCATGCAGGTCTAGCAATCCATGCAGAGGACAGATATGTGAAAGGAATGGCTGTTAGAAGTCATCTCCTGTCTATACATATACACCAGGGCCTCTGTTGTGGGTGTGCCCGCCCTTATTAGGTGTTTTCTCATTTTTCCCCACTCTCCGTATTTTTCTCCCATTTTTTCGTATTTTTTTGTGGCATGGGAGGCAGTCTTGTAGTGGCAACCTTGAACCTGGCCGACTGCATCTGTGGAGACTCTGGAGGTGGTCGACTGATTTGCATGAGTCGTGGACTTCCCTGATGTAGGCCGACCCCCTTTGCTGCTGGTCGACTGTGTATTTTACAGATTTTTGTGTCCTATCGGCTGCCTTACAGCAGCCCGACTGATGTTGGGGGGCCATATAAATGGCCCCAAGCCCCCTTGTCATTGTTGTACCAATTCCGGGATTCTTTTGTGTATATAGAGCAAAATTACACGCCTCTGTCTCTCTCTCTCTTGTGCTGTAATTTTCTACATTGCGTTTTGCTCGTGTTTCCAGATCTGGTCATCATCTCCGCTGCGTATTCTGACATGGTATCAGAGCTTGGGCGTGTGTGGTCTTGGGCGACCCCCTCGCACCTCGGTGGCTTGTGGAGTTCGAATCGAGGGAGGGTGTTGGAAGGTTGGCGATTTCGAGCGTGTGATCTTGGCACCTTGTCATAGTCATCTCCTCCGGCCGATGTTTTGGGAGGCAACTCACTGGGAGATGGGAGCCCGGTGGAGGGATGCTACAGTGCCTGTTGGGGGTGTTCATGGAGCTCGATGATATTCTGACATCTTTCGATTGCGACAATTCCAGCATATTATCTTCATATTCAATTGCCAGTTTGCAACATGCATCAAGAGTGGCTGGTCGGGCTAGTACCAAGGCTAGTACCAGATAATCATGTATCTTGTGGTCTCTAACCCCTCTCTGGAAGCAAGGCAATAACTGATCGTTAGTTTACCTCTCCCGTAGTTTGCACCTTGAATTTAAGTGCTTAAGTCGAGACACATAGTCTCTCATTGACTCCATTTCCTTTTGTTTGATATTATGCAACTGTGCCATAGGGCTTCATCTGTCACTACTTCTCGGGCAAAGCTGGGCACAAACACATTCTAACGTGGGAGGAGCTTGTGCCCGTGGTCTTGGACCAGGAGGAACGATTCACAAACCCTCCTCAGGGTGGAGGTTCGGAGGCCTTAATTGGCCAACGATCGAAAGGCCGTAACACGGGCAAAGGAAAGGCTTCCTCGGGGAAGTCTTCTGAGAAGAAGTCCGGCGGCGCTGACCTCGAGAAACTAAAGGCAGAGAGGACCTGTAATGATTGTGGCGAGAAAGGCCACTATTGGAGGCAGTGTCCCAAGCGTGGAAGACCGCGAAGGGTGAAGATTCCTCAGCAACAATCATGAAAACTCCGGCTTTTGTGCACCTGGAGGTGATGGACACCGATGTTTCATTTTCTTTAGGCAGGGAGGAGATTGGAGGATTCTCTGCAAAACGGATACTCGGGGGAGTGGATTCTAGACAGTGGTGCTTCCACGCAAATGACTCCTTCCCGTTCAGATTTACAGGATCTCTGCAAGTATTCTGGTCACATTCTTATTGGGGATACATCCACTATCCCAGTTCACAGCAGTGAGGGAAGGATGGAGATAGTTCCCGACGGCAGAGGGGGGAAGCATTCCTCCCAGGTGTTGTATGTTCCGTCACTTGGTTTTCATCTGTTGTCAGTGCATCAGGTTTGCAAGACTGGCGTACGGATGGAGTTTGATGAGCATTTTGTTGCTCTCCAGGATAAAGCAACAGGCCAGGTCGTTTGGGAAGGCGGAGTGGAGAATGGAGTTTACAAGCTTTCAGCACTCTCTCTCCCATGTCCTCAGGTTTGTGATGAGTGGAAGTCTGGTAATGGCAACTGAAGTGTGGATACGCTACAGGTACAGGCTTTCCGGGACCAGATGGTAGATAGCTTGTTGCCAGTAGATGGCAGATAGCTTGTTGCCGGGACCAGATGGTAGATAGCTTGTTGCCAGTAGATGGCAGCAGTTGGCAGGAACTTTTCAGTACTGAACAGGTAACTTATGCTCTGATGTCTCATAGTATTCGGGACAAAGAAACTCCTGTAGATGAGGATGTTCTTTCCACGGGGACCTCTCGAAAAGCCAGGCAGGTGTGGTAGTTGATTACTTGCAGAAGGAGGTGGTTTCTCCAGGCTTTGTGGTACCGGATTCAGAGGGGGTGGTTTACAGGTTTCAGAAGGCCTTGTGTGGTCTTCAGTGTCAGAATACGCAGTGGAGATGATGACCAGATCTGGGAACACAAGAGCAAAACGCAGTGCAGAAAATCATAGCACAAGAAAGAGAGAGATAGAGGCGTGTAACTCTGATCTATATACACAAGAAGATCCCGAGAATGATACAAAATGAAATGGGGATTGGGGGCCATTTTATATGACCCCCATCAGTAGTCAGCCTGCTGTAGGGCAGCCGACAGGACACAAAACAGCTCCACGATTGAAAATCTCGGCCAGCAGCTGAGTGGGTCGGCCAACATTAGGGAAGTCCACGACTCATGCAGTGCAGTCGACCACTTCCAGAATCTCCACAGAAGCAGTCAGCCAGGTTCAAGGTCCTCTTGCCACTACTAGACTGCCTCCCATGCCACAGAAAAATAGGGAAAAAATGGGGGGAAAATACGGAGAGTGGGAAAAAATGAGAAAACACCTCATAAGGGCAGGCACACACACAACAAAGGCCCTGGTGTATAAGAATAGATAGGAGATGACTTCTAACACCCCCTCTCAGCTCTTGGCTGTGAAACCAACCACAGGGAGC
The DNA here is from genome assembly GCF_041138505.1 of Cibotium barometz. NCBI lineage: Eukaryota > Viridiplantae > Streptophyta > Polypodiopsida > Cyatheales > Cibotiaceae > Cibotium > Cibotium barometz. Next base: position 55,793,195 of record NC_141059.1, read on the forward strand.
TGGGGTGCCGCATGAGTAAATCCTGAGATAGCCACTTCGTGATGAAGAGGTCCACCGTACTGTCCTCCGTCGAACAGAACTCTAACAAGATGTCATCAGTAATGATTTGTTCACGAACAAAGTGCCTCTAGATGACCATGTGTTAGATTACTGTAACACCACTACGGGCGTTACCACGAGAGGGGACGGCCTCTGGCTCACCACCCAGCCATAGAGGAAGAATGAGGATTGCCCCTCATCCCCCAGGCTATATAGTGTGTGGCTTGCCATCCACACTAGCCTGGCCGCCCATGACTCCGCATGGGTGTCCTCTCCCACTGAACCCCGGATGGCCACGTCCTTGGCCATCCAGTCTGCCGTCGGTCTCACAGGCGTTACAGCCTACGTGACATTACCCCCCCTTAAGAAGAGTTTTCGTCCTCGAAAACAAACTGGGGAAACCTCTTGGAAATTGCACTACAGCGTTCCCAAGTAGCTGCCTCCTCATCCCTGTCTGTCCATTTAACAAGTACCTCCTGGTACACTTTATGTCGGGTTTGTCTGTCACGATACTCTAGAATCTTTTGAGGTTCATGCGGTATCTTTGGTGGCTCTATCAAGTCCACCAAAATCTCTGGAGAAACTGCATTCTCTAACCCGTGAACTGATTTCTTCAGTTTACTGACATGGAAGACAGGATGGACTTGAGAACTCTCCGGTAACTCAAGTTTATATGCTACGTCCCCAATCTTCTTCATGATTTTAAAAGGACCACAATATCTCGAAGAAATTTTATCACACTTTCCTATTTTCATGGTTTCTGACTGTGCAGGAACCTTGAGGAATACAAAGTCACCTTCTGCAAAGGTCACCTTTCTACGTCCTTTATCTGCATAAGTTTTAACGCGATCCTGAGCGCTACGAATGCTCTCACGTGCGGCTCTGAGCATATCATTCATATCTTCAAGGAAATCCTTGACAGATTGAATCTTCTCCTTTTCTAGGCCTACAGCCATCGGAGATCTCGGCTGGAATCCATACATTAACATGAATGGTGTAAATCTAGTCGCTGAGTGTTTGGAGCTGTTATAGGCAAACTCCAATAAGGGCAAGTACTCTTCCCAATTAGATTGCTTCTTACTAACATAAGAACGTAACATATCCTCTAGAATTTGGTTAACTCTTTCAGTTTGACCATCAAACTCCGGATGATCTGCCGTACTCATACTAGTATCCAACTTTTTGAAGACTTCCCTCCAAAAATGATTGTTGAACTTTCTATCTCTATCCGACACTATATCTGCGGGTGGGCAGGCCATATAGCTTGTAGAGATGTTCAATAAAGAGTTTTGCCAACTCTAGCGTTTTAACAGTTTTCTTCGTGGCGATAAACTTTGCCATTTTAGTTAACATGTCCACTACCACCCACACCGAGTCATTCCCTCGACTCGTCTTGGGTAAACTGGTAATGAAATCCATGGAAATGCTTTCCCATTTCCCTTGAGGAATCTCCAGCGGATGGAGTAGTCCTCCAACCTTAAGACGTTCATGTTTATTGACCTGGCACTTACTGCATTTCAGCACATAAGTCTGGACGTCCTTAAACAAACTAGGCCAATAAAACTGTCTTTTTACTAGTGCATAGGTCTTCTGAATCCCAGGATGACCCGCACTTGGACTATCATGACTTTCTTTAAGAATTTGGGCCCGAAAGTCACCAATAGTTGGTACACATACTCTACCCTTGTAGAGTAAGTACCCATCGTCAATGGAGTAATTAGCATATTTCTCCCCCCGATGAAGTTTATCACGCCCCTTTGAAGCCGTGGGCAGTCAAAGGTGATGAAGGGCCTACGTTAGAGCTCTCCGACTCCAAACTATACCCAGAAGACACGGCTAGTCTCTCCGAACTAACTCTCGCTTCCCTTCCTGTTGCACCTTCGGCCAGTCTCTCCGGGGACTAGCAATCCGTGCCAACGAGGGAGGTGGTCGCGTCTGTAAAGAAGTGCGTACGCGTACAGCACGCCAGACCTCTGTAAAAGATGGATCGTGCTCACATAAACCATGTAGTGACTCCAAGAAATCATTCTTGAAGACTGTGAAAGTAAGTTCATTAATCTGTGGCATGCGACTAAGTGCATCTGCCACCACGTTATACTTACCTTTCTGGTAACGTATCTGAAGGTCACTCCTGTAGAATCTATGCCCACCGAGCCTTTCTACCCTTCAGTTCACTTTGACTTGAAAGCCATTTCAGACTTTCATGGTCCGTCCGGACCTCAAAAGTAGCACCATATAAATAGTGTCTCCACTTTTTCAGTGCTATCGCTAATAACTCTCGCTCATAAGCCGAGTAGTTACGCTGCGCACGATCTAACTTTTTACTCTCAAATGCAACTGGGCGTCCCCTTTGCCATAAGTACGGCCCCAATGGCCTCATTTTACTAGCGTCTGTTTCCAAGACAAACGGCTCATTTGGATCGACAATAGTCAAAACAAGTGCAGCTGCTACAGTCACCTTGAGCTTATCAAAGCTCTTTTGTTGGGCTTCCCCCCAACTAATGTTTTTAGTTTTTTTTGACCGTAATCTGGTCAGTCAACGGGACTGCGATCTTCGCGTAGTCCTTCACATACTGTCGGTAGAACCCCGACATGCCAAGAAAAATCTGCAATTCCTCGAGTTTCTTCGGCACTGGCCATTTAAGAATAGCCTCTACTTTTTTTGGCTCCATCCACGTACCATCGGCGGATATAATATGGCCAAGGTAGTGAATTTCTGTTCAAAAAATTCACATTTGCTTTTCTTTGCAAATAGTTTGTGCTCTCGCAACAACTCGAACACTAGACGCAAATGCTCTATGTGTTCTTTCTGTGTCTTATTGTACACAAGAATATCATCTAGGAAAACTACTACAAATTTTCCCAGATATGGACGTAAAATGCTGTCCATCGGCTTCATAAACGTCGCTGGAGCATTGGTTAGCCCAAATGGCATAACCAAAAACTCAAAATGCCCGAAACAGGTCCTAAATGCTGTCTTCGCAACATCTTCTGCTTTAATTCTAACTTGATGATACCCTGATCTCAGGTCTACTTTTGTAAAGTATCTCGATCCATATAGTTAATCAAACAACTCATCCATGCGTGGCATCGGATACTTGTTCTTAATCATTATTTGATTAAGAGCCCTATAGTCTATGCACATCCGCATAGATCCGTCTTTCTTCGTTACCAGAAGAATAGGTGATGCCCAGGACTTGAACTAGGCCGAATAAAGCCTTTGTTCAAATATTCCGTCAATTGTTTTTCCACCTCCTGTGCCTCGGAGTGGCTTAATCTATAAGCAGGTTTGCTTATAGGTTTTGATCCTGGCATAACTACGATGCCATGGTCTACTTCTCTAGATGGTGGTAAACCATCTGGCAAATCATCAAGAAAAACATCCTGAAATTCCTCTAATAAATTCATTAAAGTATCTACGTACTTTTTCTTTAATGTCTCTTTCACCTTGGATTTTTTCTTGCTTGAATCGCATGCATGCCAAACAGGGTTTTCAAACAGTGGGTCTCGTTCAAGGCTATTTTGTTTTCCTTGTTTGTCTACGCAAACATCATTTACAATTTCATCTACGGAAACAGAATTTAAAAGAGGGTAACAAGCACATACCTTTGCTATCTGGTCTCTGCGGACCGCTGTGCACAGCTCTATGGAGGAAATAAGTGGTGTCGTGGGGACAGTACGGTCGCCCTACAGGGTAATGACTCTACCTCCATGCTCAAAACGTAGCGTATTATGTAGGTAATTCCGAGCTAGACTAGGGCCCAAGCCATACAGCCACTCCCTGCCTAGATATACGTCTGCTCTGGCTAAGTGCATGACCTGAAAGTCAAGCGGAGCCTCGTAGTCCTACATAGATAGATAATGGGACCCCCAATACTATGGTATTCCATACCGTTTTGTCATATCCGTTGGCTAGGCCAATAGTATACTCATGATCACTACGGGTCGCAGTCAACCCCAACTGCTTGACTAACGAGTAGTTCAAGAAGTTGTGGCTAGCTCCATCATCAATAAAAACTATGACTCTACGCCCACCTATGGTGCCATACATGCGCACCGTCATGCGGACCTACAGTAGGCTGCCACATCGCTGGTGTCACTGAACAAGCATGATGCTCATCACAATGACACACTGTCACCTCTCTGAACTCTGCGGAACTGAGAGGGAGTCTCTGCACTGTATGCAACTGCCTAGAGGATTTACCATCTTTTTTGGGCTCGTTGCCACTCGTGCTGGCTTTAGGCTTTGGACACTCAGCCTTCGTGTGCCCTATATCATTGCAATTAAAGCAGCGATTTTCCTTTCGCGCTTTAATATACTGCTCTTTCTTTTGGATTTCGCTGTCTCTTTTCTTCTTGGATGGTCGCGTTTTTTAGACCAATGACCACCCTGTCCTTCCTGGTCCATCCTATCCCCTTGCTTATCACTGCGGAACCCTTTTCTTTTAAGACCTGACCTCCTCTTCTCACTACCCTCGGCCCTGCTAGAACCACCACGCGCACTACGGCGCTTGATGTCATCAAATATCTGCGCATACTTAATTGCCTCTGCTAAGTCTTTAGGCTGTAAGGGCTCTACGTACTCAAGGTATTCATCTTTGAGGCCTCTTTTAAAGCCTCGCAATGTCTGGAATGCATCGATCCCCTTTAGCTTGAGTACTATCTCCCTATAGTCTCAGATGTACTGAGTCAGGGATTTGTTCTCCATCGAGCACTTGTCCCATAACTCCCAGCTTCTCTCCGCCTCATTAGCAGCCAAAAACTCTTTTCGAAACATCGTTTCAAACTCCGTCCAAGTGGCAGGACAAGTTGTCAAACTCATCCACCACTTGTACGCTTTGCCGGCATTAGGGGAAGGTTGAGGTCTATGGGGGCCCTTTAAGCTGCCATATTATGTTTTTAAGTACTTTTGCTTAAGGACTCTAAGCAAACTTTGACTAGGCTTGACAAGGGGATCTTTATGCAATCATTATTTGAATTTCTATTTTTTTAAATATATATTTGCTTGAGCTAAATTGGGGGTAACTTTTTGGTTTCCCCAAATTCAAAATGGCTGAAAAGCCTTCCCTCCTCTCTTCCCTCCACTTTTAGGACCCCCCCCCCCCACTTTCTCTCTCTACATTCTCTCTCTAAGACGCCCTCGTCTCACTACCACTCTCTTTCTCTTCCCCTTTCTCACATTTGGGTGTGCTGTGGCTCTGCATCTCTGATTAGTAAGCTTCCATAACCTCTGCACTTCCAAATGCAGATATCTCACACTCTCTCATCCTCCATGCCTCATCTTTTTATCATTTTCTGCTCTCTCTCTCTCTCTCTCTCTCATGTCTTTCCCACATTGAAGTGTAGAAAATCCCTCTGTCAACCTCCATAGCTTCAGAGCTTACCACTTTCCATTCTTACATTGTTTACCATACATATCCCCTACTTCCGTCTACAATCTACATCTCTCTCTCTCTCTACTGTATTATGCTGCAAAACCTCAATCTACCATCTTCTATGCCTCTTACCATCTTCTATGCCTCTTGCCATCTTCCTTGTCCTTTCTCCTATTACCTAATCACTCCATCTATGATCTTCTAATATTTTTTACAGCAAAACTTCATTGCACTCTCCTCAGAATACCCTATCCTCACTCTTGCATTGTGTTCTACAAGAAGCTCTTTTCAGCATTGCCTAACCCTAAAGAAAATGCCACTTGAAGATATATCTAACAGAGCACCAAAGTTCAGGTTACATGTAGATTTGGCTGCTGAGTATGCTACCATTCGGCCGTAGCTCAAAAACAAGTGGTGTGACCAATGTGCCATTGGGTACTCTTCGATCTTCGATCACAAGGGTGAAAATGTATTGACCTCTGGACGAATGGATTCATATACCCTATTGACCCGCTCACCAATGCTCCACCTCATTTTGTTAATATCACTACATTTCTTAGTTATGTAGGTGATGGAGCTAATGGTCTATTTGGCTATTGTAGGAGGCTTTCTTTTGTTGCAGCTCAGGAATCGCATTCAAGAGTGCATTTTCGAGGCTTATGGCATGAGTTGCAGCAGCAACACAAGAAGGACATTGATAGGCTTGAAGAAGTGGTGAACAACTTGAAAACTCAGAATCAGGAGCTCTAGAAGAACAACTTGTTGCTTAAGCAGGCCTTTGATATTGAACGGGACAAGATGAATGCAGCCAAACAGGATGCACAAAACAAGCAACGACACCTTGCAAGCATGAAGAAGCTTCCAGTAGGCTTTTGAGACAACGGAAAAGAAAGCGTCAGTCCCTAGAAACCTTGGCAACCCTAAGTGGAGCAAGAAAACGACGTGTACGAGCAACAAGGTAACTTCTATTCTTGCCATTGTTTTGCAGGCCATTCTGTTTTGTGAAACATATTGATGTTATTTTGTATTTATGTTCCATGTAGAGATATTGCTGGGGATATGATGGGATATGAACGTGGTGCGCTGAGGAATGTAGAGCAAGCATATTGAAACATGTTGTTACGTTATCAGACATATCAAAGCTGCTAGAAGATCCCACATGCAAAATATCTAAGCAAATCCGAAACAAAATTTCTAGAGAGCTGCAAAATATGGTAAGCCCCATACAGATTATGGATGCATGTGATAGTGCTGGTGTCAGCAGTAGGAAGGGATATGAAGCCATTTACAGGGTGTTTACACTAGGTCATCGTGCTAAAGGACTTCTTCGACCCATGCTACCAACTCCATACAGTGTAACCATGGCAAGAAAAAGTGCAAACTCGAGACATTGCGAACATGTTAGGTGGCTACCGTCATGTGGAGGATGCTCTGCCTGTATGTACTACAAAGGTATTTGAATACAACAAGTACAACAATGTCTTTATTGATTTAAGGACCCTTCAAAGAGCTATGATTTCTTATTATGGTCTAAGCATTGAGGAGTGCCAAGGTCAGGCTGTGTTTGTGTTAAAGCTTGATGAGTGTCAAATTGTAAAAGGACAAAAATTAGAAAGAGTCAGCCTAACACTTATGAACAGGGCTATCAAAGGAAATCCGGAACATGATGATAATCTTCTTGACTGCAGTGCACAAGCCTCAAATTCCAACACGGGAAGGCAATCTCAGGGAAAAGATTACTATGGAGTGCAATCAGAAAAGAATATATGGTGGTTGTCAGCATTTGAGCTTCCACAGGAGACGAATGATACATTGCGATGGTACCTTACCCGAACAGGCATCCCAAATGTCATATCATTGCAATAAAAAGGAGAGACTTTGCATGTGGAAGATGTAGGAACATTTACAGTTGAGTGGCACATGGCAGGTGATTTAAAGACATTGAAGTGTATGCTAGGATGCAAGCTAGGAGCAAATACTTTTTTTCCATGTATTTATTGCTGCCATTCAAAATCAGAGTATATTGAACGCGGCAAAGCTTCAGGCAAGGTTGCAGCCACCAAGACGACCAAATCTCATGCAAAGGGCAAGAAAAATGTACAACCACCTCCAATGAGTACAACGCAAAACAAAGATCCAAAGAAACCTATGCAGTGGGTTAATGGCATTATGAATTGTAATACCAATTGTCCGCCTAATGTGATCAAGAAGATATCTCATGGAGCCCTATATTAGAGATTCCACTTTCCCGTGTTCATATTTGCACGCTTCATGCTAGGTTACGCATAATGGACAAATTACTGAAGTTACATATCAATTATGCATGGAATATGGAGCTTGAACATCTTCGCAAAACAACGAATGCATCAGTAAGCTAGAAGATGTCCTTTCAAGCGTGGGGCTTCATGGTGGTGCTGTAAAGTTAACTAAGGATACTAAAAAGTCAGGACTTGGTCAGGATAATCCAAACAAAATATGCATGGATGGGTCCAAAGCAAGACACCTTCTCTCAAATTACGAGGGGTATCATAGTCACACAAAATATGAGATATGGAAGGCCATTTGTGAATGCACCACTTATCGTGGGAATAATGCAGAGCTTGGTCTCAAGCGGGCAAGGCTATGGGAGTCACTTGACAAAATGATTCAATTGCTAGAAAAGGCTCCACTTGTTGCTGAGGAGATTACAAACTTAAAGACTGCAATACATACATTTACTCAGCAAATGGTTGATGCATGGGGAGAAACACATATCACCCACTATATGGTATTTACCTTTCTATCTTTTTACTGATATTAATCGCCAAATAGTAAAATTATGATATGATCTTTGTTGCAGCACATTATATTTGCCCACGCACAGTTTTTTCTCGACCAATATGGTCCAATGGCAATTTGGAGCACCCAAGGAATGGAGCGCTCTCATTATCAAGCTAAGGCGGCATACTTTAAGAACACACGACATGGTGGAGGTGGTAAGGAAAAAAGTAATGCCTTGCATGAGATGTTTAATTGGTTTTATCGCAGTTTGGGAGGTCGACGCCGACAGAAACCAAAAGGGCAGGTGTCATTACTACGAAGGGTTGTAAAAAATGTCAATCTGCAACGAGCAATTGCATGGCGAGCATCAAGTGCCATGCATGGGATGCGTGAGTGGTTCGGTGCACGTAGGCGTATGGGTCGAAAATGGGTTCCATATTAAACAATTGTAGCCTTTTTTAAGTTAAAGCTTTTTTTTAATTTCTAGAATTTTTTTTTATTAATAAGTTTTTTCAAAAACTATATAAACCTGTAAAAGTGAGTTTTAAAAGTACATTTTCATGTTCATTCACTCGTGTAAGTCAATGGATGGCTAGAACTAAGCACACTGCACGCAAAACTGAGAACCCAAACGTACTGTCTGGTGCACACAATTTGATACAAGCAGTCGCCGCGCGGCACAGGCATTTCAAAAAGTGCAAAAACGCATCAAAAAGAAGCATACAAGCATGGACAGAGAGGTAGAGACTCGACAGGAAGATGTATAGCCGGATGTGTTTTCAGGACTGGACAATATTGAGGATGTCTCCAAGCAGCCTGGAGACACCGGCTAATTTAGAGCCACTCGTACACCATTCCCCCCCGACCTCTCTCAGAGGCTGAGCAGCACAAGCGTGTGCTGGAAGAGCAACAACGCCAGATTGATGAGGAGGCGCATAGAAGAAGAGAGCAACAGCAAGCCCTACTCCCTCTCAGCAGCTAGAAGAGGAGCTAAGGGTCGCATTTGAGGAAGACCAGGAAGCACTTCTCTGTACTGAGCAAGAGCAGTATCAACAGGCTGCTGACTTCTATGAAGTAGAGGAAATAAGCCGTCGTGAGGAGCAGGATAGGCTCTTAGCACAAACACTACATGAGGAACTCGTCAGCCCCAACCTCCACCTAAAAAACAAAGAATAAAGATTTGTGTCAAGAGAAAGAAGGAACGTGCAAACAGGCAGCAAGAGGTGGAGATGGAAGAGGAGGATCGACGACAAGAAGAGGAGCAAAGGGAGAGGAAAAGACAGGAGCAGGAGGAGCAAAGGGAGAGGGAAAGACGGGAACAAAGAATTCAAGAAGCACGCAGATTAAAACAAGAATAAGAAAAGAAGAAGGCAAAACCAAGTAAAAGAAGACTAAATCTAGATCCAGCCGAGAAAGAAAGGCAAAAAAAATTTAGAAATGATAGACAACCATGGGAAGAGAGGTCGCATCCACCACCACCCCCTGTAGCCAACAAGAAGAGAAGATGGAAACCGGGGACCGTGGCTCTGCGAGAAATCAGAAAGTACCAAAAGAGCACAGACCCCATCATGGCGAAGGCCCCTTTTGCAAGAGTAAGAAGTACAGCAAGACAGGGTCACTCGGTACAGAGTACGGCACTCGAGGCCCTCCAAGAGGCGTCAAAAATAATTTTGGTCTCTCTGTTTCAAGATTCGGTGCTGTGCCATGCTCACGCCAAAAGGGTGACCCTAAAGCCTGTTGACATGGCACTTGCACTACGTCTACGTCAGGATAAAGCGCTCCATAAGGAAGGATTTATTGGATAGGATTAAGCTTTTAGGCGGCGGCCTTTGTGCCTTTTGTAATCTCCAACATTGTAATACATTTTTTTGAATCTATAAGATATTGTAAATGACTCGTTAATAACCAACGTATTTATTTGTTTCAACTGTGTTTTATAAAAGCAGACATTTCATTTCTTGTCTTGTTGTTTGAATGGGTAAAACTGTTGATCATGTATTAAGAGCTTTAGTCAAACAGGAACAAAATTTGTATTATTGAAAAGGTGATTGTGAAAACCAATATGAAATTTGAATATTATCTTGTTATACGTGGTATTGTTGTTGGCATTGAACAAAGGATCCTTACATAGTGCAGAAACAAAATTAAATTGAATTTAAAGCTCAATAAGGCCTTAGAAAAGCTCAGGGACAAAAAAAAAGTCATTTGGGGCTCAAAATCACTTGGTGAAGTCTGGCAGTAGATAGAACATTTTTAAAAAAATCAAAAGTTTTTCTTTTTTTTTTGATGTTTCTAGGCAAAGTAATCATCAAAAAAATTGTACACAATGCATTAAAGTGTAGAAAAATGAACAAATGATGCCTGTGCGCTACGGCGCGAATTTAAGCCTGTCCTCAACTTTGAAAAGCATTAAATCGTGCCGTAGCGCACAGGCTTGTTTTTTTCATTTTTGTACTCTTTCATGCATTATGTACACTTTTTTTATGATAAATATGCTTACAAACATCAAAAAATATAAAAAAATTTGATTTTTTTTAAATTGTTTAGATTTTGTACTGCCAGATTTCAGCTAGATGTTAATTGACAATATTTGAACAAATATTTGATCATTATCAATGAAATTTCCTACACATTCACATGCCTGCCAATAGTTTATATGGCACAGTGCTGACACAACAAATAAACAAGAGAAATGGTTGAGAATTCTTAAAAACATTACAATTAAAAAAGTATACATTTTGTATTGAATTCGTAGAAAGAAAATTACAAGTTCCTGAGAAGATTTCTGAGAGCTTCTTTAGCTTGGTCACTCTGCGTGGCTTTCTCACCTAGGCTATTAGCTATAATAATAGGATTGGTTACACCTTTGGAGATTGATGTAGCACAATGGCTTAGCACATGGCTGGTGTAGTTGCCTGCAAATGTATACATAGCTGCCTCCCTGCTAATAAGTATACATTTGTTTGCATTATTTGCTAGCCCATCTTCGGTGAGAACCCCACTTAGAGCTTTACACTTGATGAGCTCTGCTTGTGCCTCCTCAGAGTACTCTAAATGGATTACTCGAATAAATGATGGAGAGAGGCTAGGAAGGTAATGAATCAGGGAGGTGTCTCGTCCATCGGATTGCACACGAACTCCACCTCCACGTGCAGCAAACTTGTCAAAAATATAAGCTTTCTACAAGAGAAAAAGTTTAGGTGTTAGTAATAACTCACTTATAAATATGAAGGCACGACTTTGATTTAACCCCACCTCAATGTCATCATCACATTGGCTTGTGCGTGGGTTGCATATGTCTATACTGCTTCCACGCTGCTCAACTGATGTATCTACATGCAAGCGCTTATGTGGTTGAAATGCTTCTTGAGGGACACTTTCATACTCTGCTGCTACATTTTCTATAGCAACAAGAGCATTGGAAACAGTTTCCTCAATTGTACGTTCTGTATCATAACCTTGGAATGCTAGCGCTTTGGTAAGATCATGGTCATCAAAATCAATCTGTACACCTGCAGTCTGTTGCTCAAGTGTGTCTTCTTTGCAGAAACCAGACCCAATTGCTAATATGCTTAAGGCCTCGGTAATGGCCACTTAAGTGTGGATACGCTGCAGGTGTAGGCTTTCTGAGACCAGATGGTGGATAGCTTGCCAGTAGATGGCAGCAGTTGGCAGGAACTCTCTAGTACTGATGTTGGTAGTTCTTGTGTTCGTCAGTCAGAGGAAATTGAATAGGTAACTTATGCTTCGATGTCTCGTAGTATTTGGGACAAAGAACTTCCTGTAGATGAGGATGTTCTTTCCACGGGGACCTTTCGGAAAGCCAGGCAGGTGGCAGTTGATTACTTGCAGAAGGAGGTGTATACTCCAGGCTTTGTGGTTTCGGATTCAGAGGGGGTGAATGACAGGTTTCAGAAGGCCTTGCGTGGTCGTCAGCAAGTTTCCAGGACTTGTTTTTGCACCGTAACAGGTGTTGATCCTTGTGAGCAGTGTGATGCCTCTTTGACACAGAAGCAGAATGGTTCATTGATCTAGTTGATGGACACCAGATTGGACGGGAGCTTCCTGATGAGGCAGTTGAGCTCATGGTTGCAGATGACTCTTTGGGAGGCAGAATTGCGTTTCCTGTGGTTTCTGCGGCATGCGAAGGATCATGGACTCTTTTACACAGGAGGGGGATTGATTGATGGAGTCCGACTCCACGGTTGGAGTGACTCAGTTTGGGGAGGAGATTCGGACACGAGGAGATCTACTTCAGGCCCAGGAGTAGTTTTACGGAGCAGTACGAGGCAGTCATCTTTTGCCTTGTCAAGGACTGAGGCAGAGTACCGGGCTGTTTTTGATGCTGCTTGTGAGGTGGTGAGGATGCAGAGGTTGCATTGCAGGATTGGGCTTCCATTGGAGGAACCCATGGTGTCACGTAGGTTGTAATGCCTGTGACCGATGGTGGCAGACCGGATGGCCAAGGACGTGGCCATCCGGGGTTCAGTGGGAGAGGACGCCCATGCAGAGTCATGGACGGCCAGGGTAATGTGGACGGCAGGCCACACACTATATAGCCTGGGGGATGAGGGGCAATCCTCATTCTTCCTCTATGGCTGGGAGAGGCCGTCCCCTCTCGTGGTAACGCCCATAGTGGTGTTACAGTAATCTAACACTGGTATCAGAGCGTGAGTTTCAATTGGGTCATGGTCTGTGCCTGATCGGGGGGATCGGCGCCCACTCAATGGTTTTCAACCATTCAAAAAACTCTTATCCTTATCTCCACAATCGACTGTGTGGAGGGAGGCGGCCAGAGCTGAAAGGAAAAATTCTCTCTCTCTCTCTCTCTCTCTCTCTCTCTCTCTCTCTCTCTCTCTCTCTCTCTCTCTCTCTCTCTCTCTCTCTCTCTCTCTCTCTCTCCCCGTCACACACACCAAAGCGATAATCTGCAGGTAAGCATTTTTGTTTTTTTTGCTTTGAAGCTTGTCTGCGAAAAAAAGGTTTTCGTTTGGTGTAGAGAGAGAGGTCGTCTGGTGTAGAGAGAGAATGGATGTGAAGAGAGAGAGGCCACTGGAGCTACGCGTCAGGTGAGGTCGGTTGTGAAGAAAAGAAGCGGCTGCCTGGTGCTGCCGGTGGCCAGCCTACAGGCGGCCAGCCAGCCATGACCAGACGGCTGTGAAGAAAAGAAGCGGCTGTCCACTGTGTGGGGGGGGCGAAGACCAGCCCAGGCGGTAATGTAGAGAGAGGTCGACTGAAGACAGCCACCACGACCAGGCGCAGCCACCGTCGACGACCAGCCACGACCGGCACAACCACAACCGGCGGCCAGCTCTGACGGCCGGCCTGCCCACAAGCGACAGCCAGCCGGCCGTTAATTTGTGTTTTAATCCAACGAACGCCACCAGTGACAAAAATAAATTTTTATTTTATTTTTTTTGTAAATCAAACGAACACCTCTCTCCCGGTAGTGGAGGGATAATCCCGGCGGTGGCGAGGGATAATCCAGGGTGTTTCAGGCACAGCTTCCCGAGGAGATTAATTTTTTTTATGAGTTGCAGGCACCTTTCTCAGATCGGAGCATCCCGGAGTAACGACGCTTGTAGAGGCTCGCAGTGCAACACAATCAGCAGTCGACGATAGTCGCCCACACAGGCGACCGTAAGGGGGGGTGACTATTCTCTCTCCACCACTGCTCATTTTATTAGCGTTTTTTTGTAATTTTCGAGTTCTCGCATTGTCTTTTGTGCAAGAATTAAAGATGTCTGCTAGGCGTAGTGTGTCCCCACCGCCTTCTACTTCTCTAGGGTTTTCAGGTCTCTTGTCCTCGGTCGCGGGTTTGACCCCAACCGAATTGTCAGGCCGTATACGCCCGACCGTTGTCCGGTCCGGAGTGCGCTCGTCGATCACGCGTGATCCGCCAGCGCCCTCCTCGTCTGTTGACCCCGCCTTAGGACCCAGCGAGCCCGCAGACAGCGGCTGCAATAAGCAGATGACCCCTTTTTGGCCAATGAGCCAGATGACATGAACACCGACGTCGCCGAGGGGATCGAGGAGGACCTCTTAGAATATGACGACAACGATTATGACCTATTGGACCCTGCTGACATCTTGACAGAGACGGAGCTCTCTAGTGGACTTTTTAAATATCTTAATGCAAAAATGAACAATATGGGTAAAGTCCAGGCTGACTTAGTCACGATGCTACAGAGCATCTCCACACGGTTAGATGCACTGACAGCCGCCTCGGCCAGTACTCCGACTCCTCGTGGTAGTCGAGCTCCTGCAGCACGGGTGAGCGTAGCCTCGCCAGTAAATGCAGGAGTACAGGGACCGATGCGCCTACGGGGCCGTCCGTAGAGACAGCTTCGTCGTTATTAAAAGACTTAAAGCCGCCTAGTTTTGGTGGCGATGAGAAGGAGAGAAACAAGGACTCGGTCAACATGTTTCTAGCGAAGTGGTCAGATTTGCACGCGCTGCGACAGCAGCCTAGCCGGATACAACCCGTAGAGGCTAGCGTCTCATTAATATTAGGGGAAGGTTGAGGTCTATGGGGGCCCTTTAAGCTACCATGAGATTAAGGAGATGATTAGTGTGAAGGCCAATAGGAAAAATCCATGTGTACAAAAATGTTGGGTTGATTAAAAACCTAAATCTTGTGGTCAAAGGTAGAATCTTACCTTTTTCAGATCTGCCAGCAAAGAAAATCTTCAATATCTTTTCTTTTTATATTTTTTTAAAGGAAAAGTTTCAAAAAGTTACCCCCCCTCACTTTCCTCTTCCCTCCAAAAGTAGGGACGTGTTTTTCTCTCCTCCCTTTTAGACCAACCCACTTTCCCCATCTACCACTCTCTACACCCTCACTTGCAGCCCTATCTTCATCTCCAACTTGAGGAAAGCTCTTTGCTACCACCTACTCAGAGAAAGCTCTGTTATCAGCCTCTCTCTCTCTCTAGAGAAAGCTCTGTTATCAGACTCTCTCTCTCTCTAGAGGAAGCTCTGTTATCAGACTCTCTCTCTCTCTCTCTCTCTCTCTCTCTCTCTCTCTCTCTCTCTCTCTGCAAGCAGGCACCTAATGCAATCTCTCATTAGCTTTCTTTTGAGGAAAGCTCTTTGCTACCAGCTACTCAGAGGAAGCTCTGTTATCAGTCCTTCTCTCTCTCTCTCTAGAGGAAGCTCTGTTTATCAGACTCTCTCTCTCTCTCTCTCTCTCTCTCTCTCTCTCTCTCTCTCTGCAAGCAGGCACCTGATGCAATCTCTCATTTTCTTTCTTTAGAAGGTTTAGCTTTCTGTGTGTGTGTGCATGTGTGTGTGTGTGTGTGTGTATTGTGTGTGTGTGTGTGTGTATGGATTTGCAGCGATCTTCTTTGAAGCTTTAGCTAGCTCTCTCTCTCTCTCTCTCTCTCTCTCTCTCTCTCTCTCTCTCTCTCTCTCTCTCTCTCTCTCTCTCTCTCTCTCTGAACAGGTATTTGCTTTTTTGCCATATTCTTAACATTCACTTTCTTTTCATTTGGGCAATCTATGGCTCTTCTCAGTGGTGTACGCAGGCCATCATCCACTATCGAGTCCATGGCTATTTATGATGAAGGTTATTGGATTCCTACCGTTTTTAAGCGGTTCATGTGGATAACAATGCAGCCCAGTTTGAGGGGTGCACACAAGGTTCCTTGAAGGCATATGGCTTCCACAAGCCATCACTGGAAAGGAAGGATCTTAGAATTCAAAGTTTGCAACAAGGATGGAAAGCGGCTTGCAAAGGTGCAACATGTTTACACCTCAAGCCAAATACATCTTGAAGATGAGAACTCACCACGGTTCCCAACTAACTGTAAGTTTCAGAACTTGTTTAATGTTTCTTTGCTTTAGAGAAATGCTTGCATGAAGACTATGTGAATATCAAGAACTCCAATGTATTCTATTGTATGCAGATGTTTTCCCTTCAACATGTGTGGAATGGCAGCCTCTAGAATGTTTTACAGGGACCTTCGAAGCATGTCATGTTGATCTAGGTAGGCTTATGTATGCTGGGGAAACAAGTTCCGAACTTGCAAATAGAGGAGTATTTTTCATTGCTGCAACATATGTTGTGCCACAGAGGGGAAGGTTTGGAGCACTTGAGCCAATTTCTCCTCCTGCACTAAATAGCCCGGAATGGCCCATTCCAGACCCCACCACAATGGAGAGCTTTCAGCACAGGATTTTCCATGACATTCACTCAAGCCTAAAGGCTGCATATGGATCCCACAGGATAAGTGTATCTCTTTTCATGCCTTTACATGTGTTTATTGCTATTTTCAAAGTAAGCAAGTTCCATCGTACCCCAACAATGTGGATAAGCAAAGATGGGGCCTTTGAAGCTCTAGATACATTTCTAAAAGGCGATTGGACCACCAAGGTGGCAGAACATCAGGGCGATGTAATAAAGTGCTCGGCAGTAATGTCAATGGTAAGATGCAGGTATTAGATAGGCAAGCAAAATCTAACTATGGTGTACCCTATTAGAAGGTGGAAATGCTCGCATGGTGAATGGGAAGCTTTGGACTCTGATCTCTATGTTAGGGAGGAGGTAGAACTTCATATTGAAGTTCACCCAGGAGAGAGGAGCATACAGTGGTAGTTAATGATGATTGGAATTTCGCTCAGTTTTGAGAGATCGTATTGTCATGTCCTTTAATGTAAGGAACCAATTCAAGTTTGTTGTTTCTAATCGACCTATGCGTCACAGGTTAGAGAAACATACACTTTGTGTGTCATTGGAGCCCCCTAGGGTCCTTAGCTTGAAAGACTATTAAGTTGCAGACTTAGGTAACATTTTGAGTGATTTTTGGTGATAATTTGTAGTGGTGTACTTTTGAATACAAAAATTTTGATTGCACCATAGCCCCAATGTCCTCTGTATTTCACTGCAATTTGGATTTTGATTTTGTTAATTTTAAAAATTTTAAGTATGTTCTATAAATTTATTAAATGTTTAAATGGAATGCTTTATAAGAATAGGTTTTGCTCTATAAAGCTCATTTTATTCTTAAGATCTCGCAGTTTCTATTTCCCTTCAATATCCCGCCATGGCTTCAAGTTCTAACTCGCTACGCGCAAAGCTTGAGAAAATTGGGCTCTCAGCAGGTGCAAGTCAGAACATCGCCATTTTTGAGGGGGTGATTGATATGCAGAGAACTATAGACCTTCACGCAGAGGCTTTTCAAGAGCAGGTCCAGTACATGAATGATGTAGTGAAAATGTAGTGGAACAATATGTCGTGCAATTGCCTGAGTCCACCACTAAATGGGTTCCAGTGGACTTAATCATGCATCTGTACCATGGTGACAAGTCGTTCCGATTCAGGCGATTTTTGAAAGGGCTTACATCTAGCAATTACAGGGTCGAAGATGATGACACCGTATATGAATTGCAGGTTGGTAATGTAGGCACCACCTTCCTTTCATGGGATATGACGTTAGCACTGTTTCTGCAAGAAGCCGGCAGAAAAAAAGAAGGGAAAGGCAATGAGTAAAGAAGTAGCTCTTGTGAAGGAATCCAAAGGCGAGGTGGAAGAGGTTTTCTCAGAAGAAGCTGAAGCGTCCGTGGCCTTGGTGCTTCTCCACAAGGGTCAACTGAGGATGAAGAGCCTCATCGTGACCTCGAGGGGGATGAAATTGTGGAAGAGATTCCTGAGTTGGATGTAACCACTTTGAATGAGAGGGCAAGTGTGACAGCAACGCTATGGCCATGTCCTCTGACGATATCTCCTTCCCAGCCTGAAGAACTTCCTGCTGAAGAGCCTCCAGCTTGTTAATATGCTTCCGCATCATTGACGACTTTGCACGGCTCATAACCCGCATCTGTACTTCCAAGGAAATCCTCTTCATGGGCAATACCCTGTTGTAAAGAGAGGCCAAATGCTGCCATATACCTCTGGCCAGCGTCATATGCTTTACATGATTGATTACTTGCGGTGTGTAGCTGAGAAAGATAAACGAACGGACCCTGGCGTTGACACGATCCCACATCTATGTCTGAGCCTCCCGGTCCTTTCGGATCGACAGTAACTCCCCTTCCTCTACTTCCGGTCGTGGAACCCCAACGACGACGAAATCAGCGAGGTCATAAGACTCCAAAACAGATTCCATCATAACCTTCCATATACCGTAGTTGTTCCCGTCGAACTGACGGTCCACTGGGAACGTGGGGAGTGTCGAGATCTTCACATGCCTCTCGACCATCTCAAACAGATCTGCCATTGCGGGGATGTACTCTGAAAAGGGTGGGTGGGTGGGAACAAAGAAGAACTAACACTTGCAAGTGGTTGTCCAGCAAATCAGCCCGCCGTCCTCTTGCTTCTCCTCTTCCCGAACAGTCCCAAACAGTCCACCAATTAGCAACACAATAGTCCCCCTCTTGCTCACACAAATCCCAAGAACTATCTAGAGCCTAGGCTCTGATACCATGTCAGAATACGCAACGGAGATGATGACCAGATCTGGGAACACGAGCAAAACGCAGTGCAGAAAATCACAGCACAAGAAAGAGAGAGATAGAGGCGTGTAACTCTGATCTATATACACAAGAAGATCCCGAGAATGATACAAAATGGAATGGGGGCTGGGCGCCATTTTATATGGCCCCCCATCAGCAGTCGGCCTGCTGTAGGGCAGCCGACAGGGGACAAAAACCCTCCACGACTGAAAATCCACAGTCGGCCAGCGCTGAGTGGGTCGGCCAGCATCAGGGAAGTCCACGACTCATGCAGTGCAGTCGACCACTTCCAGAATCTCCACAGATGCAGTCAGCCAGGTTCAAGGTCCTCCTGCCACTACTAGACTGCCTCCCATGCCATAGAAAAATAGAGAAAAATGGGGGAAAAAATACGAAGCGTGGGGAAAAATGAGAAAACACCTCATAAGGACGGGCACACCCACAACAAAGGCCCTGGTGTATAAGAATAGACAAGAGAGGGGGTGTTAGAAGTCATCTCCTGTCTATACATATACACCAAGGGCTCTGTTGTGGGTGACTAGGTGTTTTCTCATTTTTTCCCACTCTCCGTATTTTTCTCCCATTTTTCCCTATTTTTCTGTGGCATGGGAGGCAGTCTTGTAGTGGCAGGAGGACCTTGAACTTGGCCGACTGCATCTGTGGAGACTCCGGAGGTGGCCTACTGATTTGCATGAGTCGTGGACTTCCCTGATGCTGGCCGACCCCCTTTGCTGTTGGCCGACTGTGTATTTTACAGTCGTGGGGATTTTTGTGTCCTGTCGACTACCCTACAACAGGCCGACTGTTGTTGGGGGGCCATATAAAATGGCCCCCCAGCCCCCTTGTCATTGTTGTACCAATTCCGGGATTCTTTTGTGTATATAGAGCAGAGTTACACGCCTCTATCTCTCTCTCTCTCTTGTGCTGTGATTTTCTCCATTGCGTTTTGCTCATGTTCCCAGATCTTGTGATCATCTCCGCTACGTATTCTGACATGGTATCAGAGCCCGCGCATGTGTGGTCCTGGGCAGCTCAGGCGTGTGTGGTCTTGGGCGACCCCCTCGCGCCTCGGTGGCTTGCGGAGTTCGAATCGAGGGAGGGTGTTGGAACGTTGGCGATTTTGAGCGTGTGATCTCTATGGCTAGAAGGTGCCTTGGATTATCCCATAAGTGGAAGCATGGGAAGTTGAAGAGCCATATATAGGCTAGAGTGGCACCTTGTCATAGTCATCTCCTCCGGCCGATGTTTTGGGAGGTAGCTCACCGGGAGATGGGAGCCCGGTGGAGGGATGCTACAGTGCCCGTTGGGGTTGTTCGTGAAGCTCGATGGTGATGCGTCTCTTACGTGCGTTAGTCTTCTGTTGCTTATTCTGACAATGGCTTCAAATTCTGAGAATGATGTTGGGCTGAGTACCAAGCTTATGCAGGGAAGTGCCGGTCAAGGATTGTGCATGTAGTTGTGGTAGCATAGCACAAATTTCGTAAGGTCAACGTGACAGGCAGACTATGTGATGATGGGCTGAGTTACCAAGGGAAGTGCCGGTCAAGGATGGGTGTGGTAGTATAGCACACCAAAATTGAATTTCATAAGGTCAATTTATTAGTTTGTCAGCATATCTGCTGTGAGGTCTCGCGTGCTCTGTCTGTGCCTCTCTCTGCATTAGTCCGTGGAGAGGTTTTAATCTCGACCAATGTTTCTTAATTCTGGCCCATACGAATACACTACAATCATCAATGCCCTTTTTTCTCGAGCACTGGCCAATAGTCCAACACTGTACAAGCCTTATAGACGCTAATAAATGTCTGCTGAACCTGCTTTTAAACTCTCCCACAACACGCCAACTCTATGGCACTTTAAACCTGACATGTAGATGGCTGACCTTGTATTGCTGCACATCAGTGTACCCAAGGTGCTTGCACGAATGAAGTCTACACAGTAAGCTTAACTACATCCCATGGCACTTACTCTCTAATGTGCACAGCTGTGCGCAGTTGGCAGATATGTGTGCCTTTCTACCCAGTGCTCTCCGTTGTAGTTGGTAGAAAGATAAAGAAGAAATTAAGCAAAGAAACAAGATCTTTCTAAATGAAGAAATGAAGCCAAAAGAGATGAATATAAGTAAGGAAGCAATAGATGTAAAATAAGAGGCTGATCAAACCAAAAAGTCTAACTAAGTTAACTAATGTTTTGCAAGGCTTATATGAAAGATCTAAATTGTAAGATTGACATAACACGCTCGGACACATCAAACATCAATGCTTCGGTGCATGTCAAAATAAAGTCTTGAAGTATGATAAAAGGAGCAAAATGAAATGTGACTGATGATAAGATCACTAATCTATTTCGTGTGGCGTATTTTGTTGCAAAGAATAATCTTTCATTTTGCAAGTTTGTTCCCACATTAGACTTATTAAGAGAATTCAGAATCACAGCACTCCAAAACCAATTATATTAATGGTAAGGCTTAAGCAAGCTTTGTCATATGCTTTCTTCGCACAAGTAAAAAAATCACCTTTGTTTAGTTAACATGCTTGCCAGGTGAAAAGAGAACAAAATCGATGAAAAGTTGTGGCCATCCAAACACTTGGATTGAGATGATTTTGTTACCAGTCTGTGCTCAGAATTTGTGAGCAAATAACTTGCTCGCAGCAGCAGAGATTAGAGAAAAAGTGAAGGAATAATGCTGTAAAACCAGCTCAGCATGTCTTGGACTGGAATCCCTTATGTGAACGGATGCTTTTTCACGTGAAGTAAGAATCGCACACCCTATCAACATTGGAGGGGACCAGATGAGGCTTTCAATCATCACAAGGCCTACCATGTAGGCCAAGGAAGGTGCTAAAGGAAGATGCCCACTGTACAAAATGAAGTACTTAAATGTGGGTAAACAATTGAAGGAAAGACAGGAACAAAAAGAAAATTGTGTAACCCTTTCTTTGCTTCAATTGATTTGAATTGGGAGCGAAATGCTCTCTTTCTGCGGGAGCTGTCTTTCTCTTCCCTGCCATTTCATCACATGGAGAGGAAATGTGATTAGCTTCATCTACTTGTCATCAAAGACTTGAGCCTGTTGGTGCTTGGACCACAGGCCCAGCATCCCACCTTCTTTCTGGTCTGTGCGACCAAAGTACTCGTAGTAGTGCCAGTGCTAGGAATTTGGTTGAAAGATGCTGGGGTCGTCATATGTCTGTTGCTCCTGCTTCTTCTAAAACAGCCCCTTTTCTCTGGGCTGAATAGGAACAAGAACCAGGTAAGTCCAAATCCTCGAGGCTTATGGTTGCTCTTGATGCCTCTGGAGACAGAGTCCACTGAGATAGCTTCTTCTATTATCCTCCTGTCTTGGTCTTCTTGTTCTACTTCTTCCCTAACCAAAAGCTGCTGCTGGGTGCTCTCGATTGAAGAGCCCACCTTTTGCAGTTCCTGACCCACCGATTGTAACTCCAGTGAATGTCTTCGTGTCAATGCCTTGCGACTCTGCATCTCTTTCATCAGCTGGTTCACCTGTTCATCATCCCACCCTTCCATGGTAGGGGCACTCTCCTTGCTCACAAGAACAAGCACCTGCTCTTCTAAGCTCTCTGTTGCGACCTCCTGCTGTTCTGCCCAAGACATAACTAACTCCTGCATTTTGCCTACTTGTTGCCTCTGCTGCACCAGCTCCTCCAATAGCTTGCTAGCTCTTTCTTCTGCTTTTTCCTTCTTCTGCATCCACTGTTGCTGCTGCCTTGGATCCATTGCTCTGTCTTCCATGTTCCCTTCTTTGAGCAGTCTCTGCAACTTTCCTAGTTCTGCCTCCATCCTCTGCACCTGTTCCAAACGTGCGTGCAAGTCCTCTTTAAGTTGCTTGCGTTCTTCCTTCAACTCTAGCAGCTCATTTTCCAACTTCTCATCCATCTGTGCTTGGTGCAAACGCATACCCAGGTTGATATGCAGCCGAGCAAAACCTTCGATCAACTCGATCTGGTCTTCCCCTTCCATAGAGCCTCTCTTCAGTGCCTCATACTCTTCCTGCATCAGCTCCTTGGCTGTGGTGATGAGAAGTGGCCCTTGTTGGTCCTTAGTAGGAACCGTCTCTTCTGTGTCATGTTCACTTCTGTTCAGCTCCATGATGGGAAGTGATCCTTGTTGCTCTTTGATGAAAAGCGGCCCTTGATGCTCCTCCACGGAGACTATCTCTACTATGTCATGCTCGCTCCCATTCAGTTCCTTGGCTGTGGTGCTAAGCTGTGGTTCCTGATGCTCCTTGCACTGCTCCTGCCAGTAGTTGTGTAGCATCATTCTAAGGTTTCCCGCAGCCTCACGCAACACGATAACTTCTTTCACTCTTTCTTGTAGTTGCAGTAAGACACAGGTGTTAGCAACTTCTTGCTGTGCAGTTTTCTCTTGCAGGCTTTTCCTATCCACATTTCCAAGTGACCTCTCTCCTTCGTCTTCAATCATTCTCTCATCTTCAATAATGTTTGAACTAGTCACCTTTTGCAAGTAGCTTAGTTTCTCGATGTACTCCATGATTTGACCACTTCTCTTGTTATCTAACTCTTTCTGCCATTCTTCAGCCACCAACTTGATCTCCTCACAGGAGGAGAGCAGATTCTCTTTCAAAAGCAATGCATATGTTATGCCCTTGTCTTGCAAATCAGATAGCATTACCTGTAATTTTCTAACCTCCTCCTTAGCTGTTTCCACTTCCTTTCTGAGTTTCCTGTTTTCTCCATCCAAACTAGCTGTTCTTTCCTGTAAATTGCACAGCATGCTTCGCAGTTTTTTGACTTCCACATGAGTAGCCTCACCCTCCTCACCAAGTCCTTTGCTTTTCCCCTCCAAAATCTCCTCCAAACTATTAAACTCTCTCTTATATAAGTAGACCTCCGAGATAAGATGTCCATTCTCTTCCTGCAATTGAGTCAACTTACTCTGCAGCTTTTCCACTGAGTTTTCAAGGACGTTTTGCTCAATCGATGCTGCAAGTGATTGGCTTCTAAGCAAATCGTTCTCCTCCAACAAGATAAAGACTTTTTCCTTAAGCTTGTGGATTGCATCTATCCTGGCAGAAACTACACCCTCTAGACTCAAGCTCTTGATCTCATGGCCTATAATCTTCATGGGCACTTTAGGTGATAGAGACTCATCTTGCAAACTCATGTCTTCAGTCAAGATTTCAGGGCACAAAATTGGTTCTTTTTCTCTAGTTATCACTTCATCACGAATAATTTCCAATGAAGGTATTTGCTTTGCCGATTCGAGACTTTGAAACTTCTCTTGCACTTGGAAGAATTCTCTCTTCAGATTCTCCAGAGGTTTCTCTTGGGACAAATCTCTTTCATGGCTTACACCAGCAAAGCTACTGTTTTGATTATTTGATAGCATCCCATTAAGATCTTCTATCTCGGATGATGTCTGGAAAAAATCCCTGCTGTGTGCCTGGAGTTCCTGCCACAATGCCTCTGACATTTTTTGTACATTGTTGACCATCATCTGGGAGTTCTTCAATTGACAATTAAGAGAGTCCACTGCATCCTCCAAATCTCTTTTGTTGTTGTGAAGACTGGAAACTTCTTCCTGAAGCTTTGCTGCTGACGATGCTCCAACAGAAACCATCTCTCTAAGGTTACTGTTCTGTGCTCTAGCAACCGCAAGCTCCTTGTGCAGATAATCCAGTTCAGCAACAGAAGCATTATATTTTTCATGTTCCTGTTGATGCTGTTCCCATGCACTTTGGATCTGCATTTGCAGGTTTTGATTGTCAGCCTTCAACTGGCGCACCTCCTCAGTAGCATTGTGTGTCTGTTTCTTCCTCTCTTTGTTTTCCTCTTTCAGTTCCACAAGCAATTGCTGTAATTCTCCTGCCTGAGCTTCTTGCAAGCCAGCTTTTTTGACTAATTGCCCATGTTCTTCCTTCAACATAAATAGTTCTTGTTCCACATTGTCCAATTCTGTAGATCGAGCAGCCAGCTTGGTCTTCAGCATCGTGTTCTCTTCCTGCAGCTTGGAAAGTGCAGCTGTGAGTTCCTTTATCTGTTGTCCAAACAAAGCATTCTCTGCAGCTTGTCCTTGATGAGAAGTTTCAATTGATTTGTTTTCATTTTGCAACTTGACAAGTCTATCATGCAGCTCATGCATCTCAACTTCCTGAAAAGTTTTTAAGTCACCTTTTAGTTGCACAATTTCTGCAGCCCCACTTTGTAGCTTCTGAGTCAGCTCCTTATTCTCTTCTGTAAGAGACTTCACTTCTTTTTGAAGCTCAAGACTGATCTCTTCTTTCACAGTCATCTCCTCCACCAATGTTACCTGTTTTCTTTCCAAGCCTGATAATGTGTCATGTAGCACCGCAATGAGTGCAGCCTTAGATACCACATCACTCTGTAAACAAGAAACTTCATCCTTCAGGGTCTCCTCAGCTGCACTGTGGCAGTCCTTATCTTTTTGCAGGAGCTCTTTCAGATTTGCACATTCCTGCTTTGTTGACAAGAGAGATTGCTGCAGGCACTCTGATTGAACTAACAACTTCGACGTTTCCTCGTGCTTTTCCTGAAGCTGTGTTTTCAAGCCTTCAGTTTGTTGTTGTAAGTCCATTATGTGATTCACACCTAGGGCCTTGTCATCTTGTAGAGCCTGTCTCTCAGCTTGCAGACTGCAAACCTCATCCTCTAGTTTGATCACACGACCATGCTGAAACATAAGGTCGTTTCTATTTTGGAGATTCTCTGAATTCAACCGGACAATCTCCTCCTGCAACCTCTTTTCTGCAGCACCCCAGTCATAAATCATCTTTGACTGCATCTCTGTCATATAATGTTTATAGCTCTCTGCAGAGTTGAGCTGTTCCTGCAAATTAAGTATTGTCATCTCCTTTTCGTGCAACTGCAAAATGCCAGCCTTTACATTCAGAAATGACTGTTCCTGATCTCTGCTCAATTCTTGTTGCACTGTCTCCACTTTTTTATTGAGTGTTGCCTTCTCTTCCTGCAACTCAGCAAGTTCCTGCACCAGTTCCCTCCTAGCAGCGACTACTGCAGCCAGTTCCTGCTTAAGCATTTCAATATTTTCTCTTTGATTGTCACATTCTTCACTGAGCTTCATGATTGTTTTCTGAGCACCCTTGTGGTCAGCCACTGCCTCTAAGGCTATTTCCTCCAGTCTTCTATTCTCCTGCTGAACATCTGCAAGCATCTTTTGAAGCGTCTTTGCTTCCTTTTCATGAGCTTCAGCCTCCCTTGAACCCAACTGCAACTTCTTCTCAAGTTCTAACTTTACTGCTTGCAATATCAAAGCATCTTCTTGTAGTTTTCTCAATTCCTCGACCTTGTTGCTAAGGTCACCCTCAATAGAAGTATTTACGTGCTGCAGTTGACTGAGGTCAGTTTCAAGCTTCAGTAAGTTCTCCATTGCTCGTAGAGCTTCGTGCTTGCTTTCCTTCAACTCTTCCTGCAGATCTGCATATTTTCTTTCCAGCATACCTTTCTCCCCGGCAATCAAGTTCAGCTTGTCCATAATAATCCCTTGCTCCTCATTTGAACAGCTTAATGCTTGTTGCAGGCTCTGCAAGTCCTCCTCCTGTTTCTGCACCTTCTTCTTCTGGGAATCAAGAGTGGCAGAGAGTTGTTTCCTTTCCTCATCCTTCTCAACTGCCAAGCTCCTGATTTTAAGTTCCAGCTCATTGCACCGTTCTGAACGAGTGGTGATGTCCCTTGTAAAACGAACTTTCTCTTCAGCAAGGAGATGAAGAGCTTCTTGCAAATCCTCAATTTTTCTCTTCATAAAAATATTCTCGTCCAAGCTTTTCTGCTGTTCATGAACAAAACTCATGTTAGTTTCTTCTGCCTTGGAAACCACTTGCTGCAATTTCTCTACTTCTGCCTTCAAAATCCGATTGACATCAACGCTTTTATGCAGGTTGGCAAGCAGAGACACTTCTTTGTCTTTCAAGGCAGAAATCTGTTCCTGCAAAAGCCCTGCATCCTCATTGAGGACTGTGTTGTCTTTCTGCAGATCAAACAGCTCAGCTTCCAAAATATCGATGCGTCTTACCTTCTCTGACACTTGATCTGTTAGGGCCGTAATTTGTGTAAGAGAATTGGAAAGCCTCGGTTCTAGATCCTGCACTCTGGCTT
This sequence comes from Cibotium barometz, assembly GCF_041138505.1. Lineage (NCBI taxonomy): Eukaryota > Viridiplantae > Streptophyta > Polypodiopsida > Cyatheales > Cibotiaceae > Cibotium > Cibotium barometz. Next base: position 55,819,932 of record NC_141059.1, read on the forward strand.
CAGCTTCAGAGAGTTTCTTCATACAGTTTACATTTTCTTCTTCTAACACTTTCATTTCTTCCTCAGATTTTGCAAGCTGTGTTCGTAGTGAACCACTTTCACTCTGCATTGCTTCATAGTTGCCTTCCAAAATCTTGATTCTTTGTTCCATATCGTTGCACTGTTCCAAACTAGCAGTAGCCTCTTCTAGAAGAAGTACTCTCTCTCCTGTAAGGTGGCTAAGGTTAGCTTCCAGATCCTGGTTGTTTTTCTTCATCAGCAACATCTCATCCAAAAGTCTCTGCTGCTCATGAACTAAAGACTGGTTAGCTTTTTTGGCTTTGAAATCCCCTTGCTGCAGCTTCTCCACATCTGCCTCCAAACTCTGTCTTCTCTCAGAGCTTTTCTGAAGCTCTGCATGCAGAAATTCTCCCTGCTCTTTAAGAGTGTGTATCTGCTCCTGCAAACAAAGCGCATGCCCCGCCCTCAATGCAATATCCTCATTCAGTGCTGTATTTTTATTGTGCACATCTAAAAGCTCAGCATTTAACATTTCAATGCTTCTTCCCTTCTCAAACGTTTGCTCACCTAGGGCTACATTTACAGTCAGAGAATCAGAGAGCCTTGTTTTCAGATCATTTATTTGAGCTTCAAAATCAGCAAGCTTCGTGTTGCATCTTTCATTCTCTTTTCCTAATAAGCTATTTTCAGCCCCTGATTTTGCAAGTTGGTTTTCTAGTGACTTGACCTCCTCCTTTATTTTGTGAACAAGCTCAGTCTTAGCACAATCTTCTTCTTGCAGCTTTTTTAGTTTCGACAAATGGAGAGCAAGATCTTCTTGTGCTTTTCTTGCTGCTGCTTCTGCAGCTTGATGATCTTCCTGACTTCTTGTGTAGTGGTTGGACAATACACTGTTGTCCCCTTGCAGAGCCACAAGTTTTTGTTGCATTTGTTGAATTTCAAGTGCCAGTTCAGTTCTCTCATTTTCCAAGCTAGAAACCTTGTCTTTTAAATCCTTACTGAGAGCACATTCCACTTCCAGCTCTTGTCTAAGCTGGCCGTGCTCCTTTTCTAACTGTGAAAGCACTTGCAGAGCCTGTGTTTCCCTTTTCTCCAAAGCATCCTTCTCTTTTGAAGAACCAGACAAGCTATCCTCTAGCATTTTGATGCGTGCAAACAAGGTTGTGAGCTCTTGCTCGAGCTTAGTAATCTCTCCTTGCTTCCCCCTGGCTGCCTCATGCATCTGTGCACACAGTGCCTCATTGCTTGTAATCTGCTCTAAAGCTTGCTCAAGTTCATCCATCAGCATTGTCTTCTCTGAAGATAAAGATGATAGATTTTGCTGGAGTTCTTTAACTTGCAAACCTGCCTTGGCAACCATGTCCTCAAATGTAGACTTTTGATCCTGAAGACGGGCATTCTCCAAAAAACTAAGCGCAAGATTGTCCTTTAGTTGTGCTTCAGCCACTTCTAAAGCCTTGCATTTGTTGTCATACTGCTGGCCGTCTGCCATCAATCTCTCCCTGGCCCTTTGCCCTTCTTTGATGTCTGTCTCAAGCTTGAGTACATACTTGGCACCTTCCACTTTTGCAGCTTCAAGCCTTGTGCTTTCCTCTTCTAGCTTGCTAATCGTCTCCTTCAGCCTTACAATCTGTCCAGCCTTCTGCACCATTTGCTCAGACAAGCTTTGTCTGTCCGTCTGGGATACCTCAAGCTCTCTTTGCAACTCTTGCATTTTTGAAAGGGCTACAGATTTCTCATGCTCAAAAACTTTCTTCTCTTTCTTGGAATCAAGAACAAGCTGTTCCAAATCATTCCTGCCATTGATCAGGTTTGTCAGCTGGGCTTCAAGTTTTTTGATCTCAGCTGCTTCTGCCAGAGTCTTCTTTCTGAGCCTCGCATTCTCTTCCTCAGTGGCAAAAAATTTCTGCTGCAACTCTTGGCTTTGCTGTTCAAAGGTGTCCTTGAGAACAAGAGAATCTCTTTGCCTTTCCTCTTCTACAGCGGTGAGGGCCTGTTGCAGCTTTTGATTGGCTTCTTCGCCTTTCTTAATATGCTCTAGTCTCTCCAAGGCCTGTGACTGGGCTGTCAAGATGTCTTGCTTCAAAGCCACAATTTCATCTTCTAACTGCTGATTTCTCTGGCATGCTGCCTTGCTCTCTTCAATATCCTTGTTATATTGTTCAACAAGATCAGTTTTTTCTTCCTTTGAGATGATGAGAGCGTGGCTTAACTTTAGGTTCTCAGCTTCCAATTTCTGTTCCTGTTCCTGAATTGACTTAAATCTTTTTTTGGTCAGCTTATCCTCTGCCTCCAGGCTCCTCAATTTGGACTGCAAGCTCGACACCTCCAGTTGGAGGTTTTTCAACTTCGTGACATCTTCTGAAGACTTGGCTAAAAGTACTTTGTACTCATCTTGGAGGCACCGAAGATCCTTCTGCAGTTGGGAGATGTCCATGTCCACAGTGCCATGCAAGCCCCCAGACTCTGAGCTTCTATGAATGTTCTCCTCCTCCAAACTTGGGAATTTGGGCTTGAATCCAAAAGAGCGGGTCTCGTAGTTTATTCCAAAACCCAATGGAGACAATTCTTCTTCATCTGTATGCCCCTTTGTTGAGACCTCTGATGGGCTATCATAATCGAATTCTGATGCTCCTGTGTAGGAATACGAAGGACTGACAATATCAAACCCATCCATACCGCGTTTCAGATGAAGATCAATTGGCGAATTCTGAGCTGATTCGGGAGACACCCCTAATTGAGCCTGCAAAGCAGGGGCTATGTTTTGGCGGATCTCCCTGGTAAGGAAAGTGTAGCGCTCCACCAGGGCACGGTAGGTCCTATAAAACTCCTCAACTAGGATGATAAGCTCAGGCCTTTTCTTATAGTACATCTCTGCCCGTTGAGCAAATGAATCTGCGTCCTCTTCAATGATCTTCAGCATAGCATTTAGCTTTGAGTCCATCTCTGGCAAAAGAAGCCACAGCAATCCCCAAATGTGAGCACCTTCACAACGTTCATAAGTTAATGGCTTCTACCCATCCCAAAATGGGGTTTCATCTTGCTTGCTCTTTAATTGCATGCATAACACCCATATACTAAACACAACAATACCTCATCAGAAAACCATACCTCACCTCACTCACCTCCAGCGCAAGCCAATCATCAATGCAATCCCCTACATTTTGTAGCGTGCAGACATTATTCATTGTCTAGTATGGAAAGCTTACCTGATAAATTTTCTTGAAGCCATCTCGAGTTTTTGGGACTTATGTGACTGTCCCACCACCAAGAATGGGATCGTGTACTGTCTGACTTCTTCATAGTCCGATGCGTTGTTTCAATGTGCTGAGACTGCCAGTATGTTTCCTGATGAGGCCATTTAACCCATTGAGCCTTGTCATGCAAGGTGGACTTCAATTCTGAAGTGAAACACGTTGCCAATTAATAAGCAATGCCAGGACAAGCAGGATTTAGATTCAGTCACACCAGCTAAAAGTCGTTTCATCCATTAGATCAGCGAATTTTGTGGGCTGGACTAATACACATTTAAGTAAATATATATATATATATATATATAGAGAGAGAGAGAGAGAGAGAGAGAGAGCAAGAGAGCTGACTCGGATAGAGAAACCGTGCTGAGGAAGCTGCATCAACCTCTCCCCTCAATGCAGAGGACCTGATGCATCAGAATGATGGTCAGATCCCATGAAAACAGTCCTTTGCTCTCAAGGGTTGAACCATATTAGGGCTTTGTCAGCTCGGGCTGAACAGAGGGGTAATGCGGTGGATGTCAAGGCTTGCTTGGAGAGCTCTGACTGTCTTTCTTTGATAAAATCAAGATCGAAAGGTGGGTGTTTCTATGACGAAATCATGATCAAATGGTTGGCGTCTTAGAGTGTTTTGGAAGGCTAAAAGGCTATGAAAACAATTATGACTGGTCAGCAGACGCTCAGCGAGGCGTGGTTGGTTTCTCAAGCGGGGACGAAGTGAAATGGTGGATCGTCAACATCTTTCTACACACTGAGAAAACTATAGCATGCACAAGGAGCAGAAGGGGAAGAGAGACTACCCACCTTTGGCTGTTGGTCACGGTGGAAGAGCCAGCTACGCTGCAGAGGTCGAGGAGGCCATGGGGGGCTCCCAATCCTGCCATTGCTCTGTCTAACGCACTTGCAGATCAATCAACACAAATGTGCTGATGATGTGCGGCATGATGAGCTTCCAAGGAAGCCAAAGTGGTGTGCAATAGCTGGCTGTTTGAAAGGAATGAAAAGACGGTGGTGGCAATGGCAGATGCTGTGCCTCGCTTTATGAGGGAAAAGCCCTGCTTTTGGAATCGGGGCCGGGCCATTGTTGTTTCAACGTAAAAAAGCAGGATGGGTAACGTGGCGTGGCTTGCAAACTTTTCTCCTTGCGTCAGGACAATGATTCACCATCATGTGAAATGCATGGACCACCACACCCCCTAAAAAAAAACACTGCCAGTGTGGCTGCCAGTCTGCGCCACCCAGTTCTAATTTCTCACCTAATTTGGGGCGGGGGCCCACATAATGCAAGGACTGCTTATCCTATCCACCACCGATTCCTTTATTTATATTTATTATTATTATTATATGGCTTTGCCCAAAACTTACGCAGCCAAAATGTGGCATGCTAACATGACAGTCATAGTCTTTTTTTTTTTTTTGCCTACCATTTCCTCTCGGTCGCTTGTATGTTTAGAATGTCTGTGTGTGTAAGCCGTACTACCTACCCAGTGCTCTTTAAGTCTATAATTTGCAAGTAATCCTACCTACTACCTAGTGCCCTTTAAGTCTATAATTTGCAAGTAATTTTTAAATTTCACATGTGGAAAACACAGCTTTACCCTCGATACATTAATTAGAGATTGTAGTTAACGCGCCCACAATTTGAGTTGTTCGCTCGTGACCGAGCTTGTGCATGATCAGGGCCCACCCATGACTGAGGATGGGACCAAGGGGGGGATATGCTTGGGTAAGCAAATTATGTCTGTAAAGCCTCTTACTAGAGGGTTGGCTCGTTCGGATTGCAAGGCTCAAGCCCTTAACAAAGACAATGTCCCACAAATGTATACCCAGGAGATACAAAATAGCAAATAAATCATCCAGTCTATTGTTAATAATTATTCACAACATTGAAAGTTTTGACTTTTGGCATGCTACCAATTAGGTAGCCCATTTGCTACTACTGGTGTATAACAAGTCGTCACGCTTCCCGGTTCTTATTAACCTAACATATGGAGGGTGCCAACATTGTCACTTGCATCTTTCATTGATACTAATATAATAACATCTTTTGCATTAAAAGGAGGGTACATTGTCACGCGTTTGTAGGCAATTAAGCCTAAAATTAGTGGGCAACTTTCTAGAGTATTAGCGCTAGAGGTTTTTAATGTCACAACTAACTTCACATTTCATATTTAATTTTAAGCCATCACTTCTATATAATTAGGATATGTTATTTATACCTTAAGCCCTAATAAAGAATTTGCTACATCCCCATTACATGCCTAGTCTATCAACACCCACTTAAAGTCATGTATTTTGTGTAGCATAAGTTTTCTTTTGTCAAGATTGTATGTTTCTAGGAATACCCTCATCATCCTTTTCTATTTTATCTATATAGAAGATTTTATGTTTCTAGTGATACCCTCACCATTCTTTTCTATTTTATCCATATAGAAGTGTGGTGCTAGTGGTAGACTTGGACCCTCGCTGATAATGTAGAGCAAGCAATCGTTAACTCAACCTAGAAAGTAAAAAAAGTAAGCCCATAGATCCCACAACGAGAGAGAGAGAGAGAGAGAGAGAGAGAGAGAGAGAGAGATTGCTATTTGTTTTCATGGAAAGAGGAAAGCTATGTACAGAGATGAATGAAGGAGAAGGCATGGCCTTTATATGGACAAAGGAAAGCAAAATGCCATAAACCATGTTAGACACAATGTATATATTTTGTAGGCATAGTAAGACATGCATGCTTAAGTTCTTAATGGAACTTCTGACAATTGATTTAAAGATATGAAGCCTTTATTTTAAATATGATAGATGCAAACATCAAAACATGTGTGTTGTGGTGTGTGCATGCACAACATGTGAGCGTGTGCATGTCTGTGTACATGTGTGTGCACACACACATTTTTCAAGCGCATGTATTTTTTTGCATATGTTGGAAAGAGAATAATAACGACCCAAAATAGCATGATAGAAGTTACTGTAATTAGTACAACCATTGACTCCATTGATGTGTCCATGCATCTAGCTACCATTTGATATCACATCTACCTCTTCTCACATGCAATCTCTGACAAAACTTTTAGAGTTGCTACTTGGCTTTTATGCCTTCACCTTAGCTGTAATCCATTATTTGAATCTTTTGTTGGATGGTACAATTTTTTTTGACATGCCGTATTGATATGTCCATTCCCCAACAATTATCAAATCGATTGATGCAATTTGTAAATTAACTATCATGAAAATATCCATGATTTGTCGGGTTTAAAATGAGATACTAAACCATTGTTTTGCAAGTTGTATATTGTTATACTTAAGAACTATTTATCATTAGTTATCTCATTTATGTATTAGAGTGGCATCCTTTTAAACATCCTTTTAAAGCTTACTTGCATGAGCTCCTTTTTTGTCCTATTGCTTGTTGTTTCCTTCATGATGCAACACATTACTAAATGTTTTACCTATTCATTGTTCTGAGGTTTTTTTTTCAAGGTCCATAATCTTTGAGATGACTCAATGCATGAAATTGGAGAATCTTTCACATCAATAAAGTGTTTTGTCATTGCACGAGAGTTCATCAAAAGGAGTTTTTTAATTTCTTTTTTAAAATATATTTATAAAAATATATTTTTAAAAGGAATTGAAAAAGGGTTTATTTTATTTCTACCAAATTCACAGATAAGGGATTTTATATATAGACCTTGAATGCATGTGATGTACACAATTTTTATATAGTGCCCTCCCCAAGCTCGAGTTTAAATCCCGTTTAATACGCTAAATAGTGGTTGAGATTATTCCCCAGACGTTAAAACATTCTTCTCTAGACGTTAAAACATTCTTCTTCTTCTTCTTCTTCTTCTTCTTCTTCTTCTTCTTCTTCTCTCTCTCTCTCTCTCTCTAGCATGTTAAACAAGGTTATGAGAGATTTTGTTGCATGAACCTCACACAAGATCCCTAACTTGATTGAGGTATAATGTATTTTTTCAACCCTCAAATAAAGTATTTTTTCAACTCTCAAATAAAGTATTTTTTCAACTCTCAAATGAAGTATTTTGTAACCTCAAACAAGGTGAACATATACCTTATTTAATTTTTGCATCTCCTTTCTTGATCGCCTATTGGGCAATCATCCTTTTCAACCAAAATATTGTGTAAAATCCCTTAGTGTTTTGTTTAATCATCCATCAAAAAATTTGGGCATTTTTTATAGCTGTATTATAGGCATCAGTGAAGAATCAAGCATGGAGTGAAGCTTGATTGGCAAGAGGTGCCTTTTACACATGTGAAACATGCCTATGGGCTGGGTGTTCATACATAAGGTAGGTTTAAGAAGGGGGTGAGGCCATGTAGGTATTCACACAAACTTGCTTGTGTGACTCATAACTTGCTAGCTAATGGCACTACAATATGAGAGATCTACCAAAACCCTTGAGTGTATATATCATCACTCCATAAAAAAGAGGAGTAGTTGCATGATTGTCATTGGCAACAAGTGGTTGTAGTGTTCAAGACAAGGTAACATGCCTTGTTCTCTAGCCAGTTGAAAATTCAAAACATCCTTTCATGAAATATAAAGAGGAATTGTATATGTTTCCTAAGATGACGTAGTTTCCCAAACGTTATGTCGTTGCTAGTTTGAAACTCATGGATAGCTTGATTGAGTTGCCACGAAGGATCCATTGAAGGCCTTTAGTGTGTATGGCATCTTCACATGACCAAGTTAATCATTTGTGACCAAAGCATTTTATGCATATTTATTATAGTCGTGTGAGCATATTGTCATGAATGGTGTGGCCAACTTCTAATTTGTTAGTGGATTTTCCCACAACTTGGCCAAAAAACACTTAATGTTCATAAAATGCAACATGTTAAGCTTATTTACAAAGATGGTGAGGCCAAGTTTTCCAAGCCAAAAACCAATTATGCCACTTTTGGCACATGGCCAAAAAACACTTGTTGATGTTCATAAAATGCAACATGTTAAGCTTATTTACAAAGATGGTGAGGCCAAGTTTTCCAAGCCAAAAACCAATTATGCCACTTTTGGCACATGGCCAAGTTCCATTTAATGCTTTTATCCAAGTAAGAGCATGTTGACTCACAAAATTATTGGAGCACCTACAATTGCTTGCTCTATTTGAGAGGATGCATGAATGGCAAAGACTACGAGATTCTTAAGCCCCTTGGAGAGATGGGGGGTGCCAAAATGCTATGACAGGCTTCATCAAAATTCTAAAATTGCACATGCTTTTGTGGTTGGTTTGCATGACTAGCATGTGTGTGGAGCTACTGTGCTAGATCTTTGTGCAACTAGATCTTGAGCGGAGAGAGCCGTCAATAGCCCAAGACATGGTTCGCACATGCTGGTAAACCCTCCGTTTGACCACCTCCATCGGGAACTTTTGTAGGGACATCTACCAATCGGGCCCAGCGCCGCCAGAGCTCACCGTTTGGCTAGCCTAAATGCCTCAGGTGCCATGCCTACCTGCCTCGGTTTTAAATGAAATCTTTCTATGTGTACTCCTCACCCTTTTCTATAGGTAAAACTTTTTTTCGCACTTTTTGAATGATCAGTCGAGCTATCCCTTCATGTGCGAGAAGGGCCCCCATCTAAGTACCTCTGGCCATGTCACTTTTTGGCCAGACGAAGTTGGCTAGAGATAGTCATGTGCATAGGCTAAGTGTTGTGCCCCCGCATAAAATGGATAGAGGAGGTGTGAAAGTGTGTTGCTAACATTACGGAGGGTTTTCCTTCTTTGGGCGTGAAAGGGGGGATCCAACTTGCAAGGCATAGTATAAAGTTGTTGGGATTTTTAATATGCATGTCTTCTTTTGTTAGTTGTTTTTTTTTAACATTATTGAAAGCAATCCCTACATTCGTGGTAGCTTGTGTGGTGTAACATCAACATAACTAGTGGACAACCCGTGCTTTGCATGGTTTTTTGAGACTCCAAATTTAAATCCTACTCAAATCTCCTCAAACCTCCCCTTCCTCTTCCCGAACCTCCAAATTCTTTCCACATGGCAGCTTTGTGAAACTCTTCCTTAAGATAATATAGAGATATAGAGAAGAGAAGAGATTAGGCTTTCCCTTATCTATCGCTATATAATCAGAGGAGCCTCGCAGGCTTAATATTTGATAGGCACCCTAGCAGTTCTACCTATATCTAAACCTGGACTCGCCACGCGTGTCATGAGCTTTTGCCTGCATGCATGGCCTTTGTTGGCAGAGCCGCATCTGTCTTGGGGCATTAAATGCACCCTACTCCCGTCTCCTCTCCTACACGTCTGCATGGAGGTGCCAGTGCTCCTTGCTGCATGCATGAAGGTGCCCATGTCGCAGGGCGTTTTTATTACCGCCGCCCTCCATCCCTCTACCGCTACAAGTTGCTTAACTGCCGCCGCCCTCATTTCCTCCCTCGCCTAGACGCAGATTCAAATCGTCGGACGTTGCTGTTTGCTGGAGGTTAGAGTCGCCTTTCTGCTACATGTTCTCCCTCGTCCTCTAGAAGGCTGCTGGAGGTTAGTGTCGCCTTTCTGCTACATTTTCTCCCTCGTCCTCTAGAAGGCTGCTGCGTTTTCTCCCTCGCTGTCTCTATAGTTATCTCTATGTATCTTTGCCAACATATAACTAACCCTAGTGACCTACATATATATCCTGACAAAAAAACGTACACAGTGATACATATAATTGTCTATGAAATATTTTTAAAAAACCTTTCAACTTCAACATATCATGTTTGTGTGGGTGGGTGGGTGTGTGTGTATCAATTATTTTTTTAAAAAAACTCAACATTAAAAAAAACCCACACCCGCACGCTATTTCAAAAACTCTCAAGCAACACACACATATTAACTATTCACAACTAAATGATTCACAAAACAAAATCATTCACACACAAACCCACCCACCCACACACATACACACTTGCTATTAAAATTAATAAAACTTTAAAAAAACTTTCTCAACATGTTTGTGTGTGTGGATGGGTGTGTGTGTATCAATTAAACAATTTTTTTAAACCCACACACACACTCTCTCTCACACACAAAGTAACAAAGTAATATTAACAAACTTTCAAAAAAAACTTTCAACTTCAACATATAACAAAGTAATACTATAACAAACTTTTTAAAAAAACTTTCAACTCTCTCTCTCTCTCTCTCTCTCTCTCTCTCTCTCTCTCACACACACACACACACACACACACACACACACACACACACACACCCAAAGTAATATTAACAACTTAAAAAAAAAACTTTCAACTTCAACATATAACATGTTTGTGTGCGTGGGTGTGTATCAATTAAACATTTAAAAAAAACTCAACACCCCCACCCCCACATACACAACCACTCTCTCTCTCTCTCTCTCTCTCTCTCTCTCTCTCTCTCTCTCTCTCTCACACACACACACACACACACACACACACACACACACACACACACAAAATAATACTAACCAAACTATAAAAAAAACATTCAACTTCAACATATCAACATGTTTGTATGTGTGGGTGGGTGTGTGTGTACCAATTTAACATTTTTAAAAACTCAACATAAAAAAAAAAACCACACCCCCACCCACACACACACAAACACTCTCCCTATTCACAACTAAATCATTCACAAAACTAAATCGCACAACTAAATCACACAACTAAATCACACACACACACACACACACACACACACTTGCTATTAAAAATAATAAAACTTAAAAAAACTTTTAACACACCCACAAAATAATATTAACCAAAATTTTAAAAAAACTTTTCGCATATCAACATGTTTGTGTGTGTGGGTGGGTGTGTGTGTATCAATTAAACTTTTAAAAAAAAAAACTCAACACCCCCACCCCCACACACCACGCGAGAACACCCCGAGCAAGGAGACCTATGTATGCGGCTCTGACAATGAACAAGTGAGAGAGGTATTAACGAACGATAGAGAGCAGCAGAGCGAACCTCGAACACCTCGAGCGACTACAGTTTGACGGCACACAAACACCCCAATCGAGAGAGTGAGAGAGCTATGCATGTCGCTGTTGCGCTATAGAGAGCGGCCACCTGCAAAATCAAGGGGTTGACGGCATACGAACACCACAAAGAGAGAGAGAGAGAGAGAGAGAGAGAGAGAGAGAGAGAGAGAGAGAGAGAGAGAGAGAGAGAGAGAGAGAGAGAGAGAGAGAGAGAGAGTGCAATCGACCACCCCGAGCAACAGAGAGAGGCAGACCTGTAAAAACCACCAAACACCAGAGAGAGAGAGAGAGAGAGAGAGAGAGAGAGAGAGAGAGAGAGAGAGAACCCAGATTGCAAACAATGATGTATGGACATAATCCGTATGCTCGTGCACTTCGTTTAATGAGAGAAATGTTGTTGTCAAGTCCACATGCAGATTTGAGAATGGTTATCACATTGAAGCGCGATCAGCCTCAAGGCAATACTTCGTTCCTACAAGAAGTGAGGTAGCAGCTATCATGCCGGGTCAACGAGATGATTTTCATGTGGGGCATAGAGACATTCAAATAATGTCGCGCACGGGTGCTATAAAAAAAATATCTAACTTGCATCGCTCATATATGCCTCTGTTATATGTTCTTCTATTTCCTCAAGGAGAGGATGGTTGGCATGTTGGAATTCCACTCAATGGTAGGAATAGAGAAGATTGAAATGAGGGGACAAAGATCGTAACTTAACGACAATATTATGTATATAGATTACAGATAAGGGAAGATACAAATGCATGCCTTTTACGTTGTGGTCGTCTTTTGCAACAGTACATTGTTGATGCATATAGTAGCATGGAAGAATCTAGATTAGTATGGATATGTAATAACCAGAAAGCACCGCATATTGAAGTATACCAAGGTCTTACAGATATGGTAAATTTAAGCGATGGGGTCAATAGAGTCTCTGCCAGGCATTGCTCGACGTAGGGTAGTACTGCCATTTACATATACTGGGGGGCCTAGATATATGCATCAATTGTACCATGATTCAATGGCTATTGTTGGGAAGATGGGTAAAGCTGACCTAGTTATTACCTTTACTTGCAATCCCAAGTGGGATGAAATAACCAATGCTTTATTGCTGGGTCAGGTTGCCCAAGATCGACCCGACTTGACTGCATGAGTCTTTTATGAGAAGCATAAAGACATGATGCACTTATTGGTGAAAAAATCAATATTTGGAAGGATATCAAGATTTGTTTCTGTTATTAAATTTCAAAAAGAGGCTTGCCACATGCACATATATTATTGATATTGGAAAGTGGATGTAAACCGATTGAGATTCCTCACTATGATATGTTGGTATGTGTGCTGAACTTCCTGACAAGGTGATGTTTCCTGAGTTGCACAGCATAATTAGTCATTGTAATGTCCATGGACCATGTGGTGAACTAAATATATGCTCTCCTTGCATGGTTAACAAGAGTTGCAAACATCGGTACCCTCGAAATTTTTGCGAGACTACTAGCTTTGATGAAAATGGGTATCCAACTTACATGCGCCGACATGATGGTAGTTACATCTAGGTAAAGGATCATAGAGTGGATAGTCAATGGGTTGTTCCATATAACCCTTTTCTCTCTCTGAGATACAAAGCCCATATTAACATAGAAGTATGCTCTACCATTACATGTATATAAAGGACATGATAGAGCTACTATAGAGTTGCAAGACAGAAATGGGGTTATTGATGAGGTTAGTCAATATCTGGATGCACGGTACGTGTCTACGTCAGAGGCATGCTGGCGCATATATCAATATGATTTGCATGATGAAAGGCCTGATATACAAAGATTACATGTTCATCTCCCGACGCACAATAATGTGCTTTTCAATGACCAGGATGACTTGTGTGATGTGATTAGTTGTGTGACAGAAACCGAAGAACATCTCTCACTGAATAGTTCAAAGCCAATCAATTGTATGTGAATGCAAATAGCTTTCTATATGTTGATTTCACTTGCAAGTGGGTGTGGAATTCGGCTCTTCGCTCATGGACTAAAAGGAAAAGGGGAAATATGATCGGACATATGTATAATGTTAGTCCGAGTGTAGGTGAGCAATATTAATTACGCATACTACTCACAGTGTGCAAAGGGTGTAAATCTTTTGAGGATTTGCAACAGTGAATGGAAATTTGTATCCATGTTTTAAGGCTGCATGTGAAGCTAGAGGGATGTTGGAGAGTGATGAGGAGTGGTATATGTGTCTTCAATACAGGATTCCAATTACGTTAATTGTTTGTTGAGCCTATATACCCCGGACAGCTTTGGGACAAATTCTCCACCAAACTTTCAGAAGATTTTTTCCATTCCTTGCAGGTAGAGAGAGTGTATTGATGTTGGTGTTTGTCATTCTATAGCAAAGAATCAGGCTTTGTTGCACATGCAATGAAAGATCCCTTCCTCCTCCGCACAATGAATTCAGGGGTGCTAGCAGTGGAAGTTGCACCTCTTGCGCAGGACAGTCTCCCTCACTCGGGGCCTCGCCCACCACCACGAATATATGGACAAGAGACTAATCTCTCGGTTCTTCCAAAATCAAACCCAGAAAAACCTTCCCTTACCTAGAAGGCATAGGCGATTCCTCTAGGAAAAAATATTCTAACATAGTCAAGAGCCTTAAATTACCCTTTTTCATTCCAACCGAACCCGTAGGTCACATGACCAGATCCAGGGAGGAACTTGCACTTGGATCATAGAGACCAACACCCCATCAAGAGGCACAGCCATTGATTCTTTTCCATAGAACAAGGATTATCCGTGATTTACTTCAACTATCGTAACTTAACAGAATTGAGTCTTATTTTAGGGATCCATCAGTCCAACCAGCCTAACCCCATCTAATCCCATGGGTTAGCTAACCACCCAACCACTGTATTGATAGGATCCATTTAGAAATTGGTTATGTTTTGCCTCGGGTACCAGGGAAAAGGGTTTCTAGGCCCCCTAGTCGGCGCTTCAGGCAAAATTCAAGATAGTCACACCACTTACACACCTAATATAAAATTGCCTTTTTCACAGATTCGGTTGTCTTTAAAACAATCTTTTAATGAAACCATAGTATCACTGATCATAATCCTCCAAAATATCTAGCTTGAATTCCAATTTCCAATCATTCCTTCATCGGTGTACCTATTGGCATCATTGGCAACCAGAACGCTCACCACCTGCTCACTTAGGGGTCTTTTCAATAGTTCCTAGCTCATAGTACCCGAGAATATAATCATATAAAAATCCAGATGGGCTCTTTGTTGAAGATCAGCTAGATCAATCAACAAGATCCATATAAAAGAGTCATGAACTCATCCGTCAGACCAGCAAAGTCAATCAACCAGATCCATGCCCGTGATCAGAAAACAACTCTAACTCATTTTTCTTCCCCAACGCACGTGTGGGTATCTTCGGCAACCCAGAGCCCGAGCACCTATGGTTAGCACCCTCTAGGCTCCTTCACAGTCACCTAGCGCTTCACTCATAGGCCGCTTCCTTGGTCCCTCATCCACTGTACCGGAAGCTCACCATTTTAATCGAACCAAGGCTAGTCAAGACCTCAGCCGACCTTGCCACGCGAGATGTCCTTCATTGACTCTCCGTCAGCTAGTTGCAACCTTATCACTTAGGTCCTCACACAACCTTAATCTACAAGATAGTCAAAATGCTTCCTAGCATTCTTGACATAAAACAGTCTTTTAAAAACAGATTTCATATACAATTACAGTTTCCAACAACTCCCATCTATCCACATCATTCCACGTCATTTCTCATTATTCTGCATTCTTCTACATTAATTCACATCGCACATTCCACATCCATTCATATCCATTCCCATTGTCCTACATCCATTTACATCCACTCACATCATATCATATCCATTTACATCCACTCACATCATATCATATCCATTCATCTCACATCACATCTATTCACATCCATTCACCTCACATCACATCTATTCACATCCATTCAGATCACATCATGTCCATTCACATCCATCCACATCACATCACATCCATTCACATCCTTCCACATCTCATCACAACCATTCACATCCATCCACATCTCATCACATCCATTCACATCCATCCACATCACATCTTATCACATCCATTTACATCACATCACATCCATTCACATCCATCCACATCCATCCACATCACATCACATCCATTCATATCACATCCATTCACATCCATCCACATCTCATCACATCCATTCACATCCATCCATATCATATCTTATCACATCACATCCATCCATATCATACCTTATCACATCCATTTACATCACATCACATCCATTCACATCCATCCACATCTCATCACATCCATTCACATCCATCCACAACACATCCATTTACATATATTCAGATCCACATCACATCACATCACATCCATTTACATCTATTCAGATCCACATCACATCATATTCATTTACATCTATTCAGATCCACATCACATTACATCCATTTACATCTATTCAGATCCACATCACATCACATCCATTTACATCTATTCAGATCCAGATCACATCACATCACATCCATTTAGTACGGTTACTCTACTTTCGATACTGATAGAATTTTTTTAAGTTTCTACCAATTGTTTGGCTTAGTTAAAGGCAACTTTTTCTTGATCCCATTAAATCTAAGTATCAGAGTGTTGTTGAAGGTTTAATAAAAGGAAAAATGAATCTTATCAGAAGTTTATAGTAAAAACTCAGAAAGAGCATTTACGTATTGTGTTTTCATTCCTTAAGCTTCATTAATGAAGACTAAATCTAAATTTTCGTTTACTTATTGGATCCTTGATCCTCTCAGGGATTCCAGATTCTATTTTTCTGATTAAGAATTATCCAAGTTTTCTTGATGGATATTTTAACATTCTTTCTCAAATTTCTCAAAATAAGATATATTCAATATTCTTCTTTTTGAATAAAAGATTCATGGGATTTACAAAATCAATTCTACCCATTTTTCTTAAGAAAATGATAATACTCAAAATTCTACTTTTGATAAATACTCATATTTTGAATTATGCCAAAAATTCCTCTTTTAACATTTAATTGGCTGGATCTCGAATATCCTGGGAATTCCTCTTTATACATGAAAATTCTTATGCATAAAAATAAATTTATCAAAAATTCCTCTTTTCTCTTAATTAAATAATTATGCATAAATATAAAAAAGTATTTTCCATGAATATGATAAAAATCATTCTTTTTGCATAAAATATCTAAACCTAGAATATGATAGGAATTCATCTTTTTGCTTTATTCAAAACATGCATAAATTTAAGATTTATCTTTTTTTTTAAAGAATTGACCATCTTTTTTACTAATTTAAAATCATGAAAATATCAATTCTCATTCTCTAGCTCATCAAGCCTAGGGTTTAGATTGAAACAAGAGATTATCATTGAAAAACATCCTTTTACTAAGGATCTAGCCATAAAGATGATTAATCTTATCAAGAGAGAGAATTTCTTAAAGAAGACATTATAATTAAGCATAAAGATTAACATAATTCTAATTAGACATTATGAATCTTTGGAAAGCTTGATTTGAAGAAAGACCCATTACTTTGAAAGCTTCTCAAGCCTGAGAGGGGTTGAGAAGAAGAAAATCATTGAGATAATTGAAAAAAAACCATTAAAATTAGGATTACCTCTGAAATTGGCTTGATTCTTTACTTTGAAGTGAAGCCCCTAAGTAATCCTTTGGCCAAAAAGAGGAGAAGAGCAATCTTCAAGAGAGGTTGGAGGAGAGAGAAGCTCCAAAGCTCCCAAGAGAAGAGGTAAAATAAGGGATAATAGAAATATGCTAATTTTAAGGATAATAGTGGCATGGTATAGTTCAAAGATGAAAATACAAAGAAATGAGGGTCTATTTATAGGTGAGGGAGGCCACTAACCAAGTCCAACTGGGTTCTAGAGCCTTCCAGCTTTAGTTTGACCCAATTTGGACAAGATTTGGATCAATTTGGCTCTCTTTTTGATCCAGTATGCTCTAGGAGAGATGAGAGATAAAAATATCACCTTTTTTTGAATTAAAAAACCCAAGCAATGATGATGAAGAAGGTGACTAGCTCAAGTGGGATTCCCACCTTACTGAGGTGTCAAAAATGCATCATTTCACCTGAATATCTCATTTTTAAACTAATATACCTTAGTTTTTAACAAATAAACCTTGTACTTAATCAACTCTTCATCTTATGTGAGCATTTACTCATTTTTGGGCTATTTTCTTTTATTCATTGTATTTATCTCATCCCAACACTTGGATTAATCCTATTGGTCCTTTGGAACCTTATTTGGACCATAATCTAATTTTTTTTGAAAATGTGGACCCTTAGGCTAAGGTCCCTTATACACATATTCAATTAATTCCTAATGCACATTAGAAACTTCATTTTAAACTTCTTTTTCTGAGGAATTTATCTTAGACATTAGGAGGATTTTTGCATCCAAAAATATCTCAATTTTGAATTATCTCTCTCTAGACGTTTTCTCTCTCAAGGCCATTTCTGAGGGGGGGGGATGATTACAAGAGACTGAAGGGGCGGTTCTTACACCTATACATCTTAAAAGTTTGGGGGAGGAATCTTACATGCAAGATCTCTTACAACAGTATGGAAAGTGGCTATCTGATTTTGAAGGGTTTCTTATTCCTGATAGATTAAGTGTTGCCACTGTCAACAATGGTTTGCTGATGGAAGAGATGATGTTTGATTCTATTCAGCAAGCTAATTTGTCTGTTTCCATGGAAAGGAGTCTTATTAGTTGTCAATCAAAAGCATTTGATACTATCCTTACAGTTGTTTCTTTGAATCAGGGTGGTGTTTTTTTTCGTATAGACCAGGTGGATCAGGCAAAACATCTTTACAATGCCTTGCTATATCAATTACATGGAAAGAAACAAGTTGCCTTGGCATGTGCATCGTCTGGAATAGCTGTACTCTTACTCTCAAATGGCCGTACAACTCACTCACATTTCAAAATCCCATTGGTGCTCAATGCTTCTAGCACATGTGGAATCAAAGCTAATAGTCCATTGGCTGAGGTGTTGAAGCTTACAAGGTTAATCATTTGGGACGAGGCTCCAATGATGCATCAGTACACATATGAAGCACTAGACAGGACATTGAAAGATATTATGCAAAGTGATACAATATGTTTGGTGGAAAAGTTATGCTCTTTAGTGGTGACTTCAGGCAAATCTTACCGGTTGTGCTAAAGGGATCGCGTGAGGATATTGTTGATGCAACGTTCTGTCGGTCACATATTTGGAGATATGTCAATGTTTTAAAGCTCACCCAAAACATGCGGGTTAGACAGAGTGCTTATAATTATATAGAACATGAATTTGTCAAATGGACATTACAAATTGGAGATGGCTCTATAGGCTAGCCAAACAATGAAGGCAGAGTGGTAATTCCACCACAAGGATCGCGTGAGGATATTGTTGATGCAACGTTCTGTCGGTCACATATTTGGAGATATGTCAATGTTTTAAAGCTCACCCAAAACATGCGGGTTAGACAGAGTGCTTATAATTATATAGAACATGAATTTGTCAAATGGACATTACAAATTGGAGATGGCTCTATAGGCTAGCCAAACAATGAAGGCAGAGTGGTAATTCTACCACAAATGTTGATCCATGGCAACTCTGTTTTGAGTTTGGTAGAATGGGTATACAAAGATCTTTAGAGAGTGGAGGATTATGCATGCTTCTTCAAAGACCGTGCTATTCTTGCACCACGAAATCTAGAGGTTGATGAGATCAATTAACTAGCCTTGAGTGCGTTGCCGAGTCTTGAAAGAGAATACCTCAGTGTAGATTCGGTTGTTTCTTCCGAGGATGACGTAATATTGTATCCAATTGAGTACTCACCACTTAATTCTAAAGATTAATGCTCCTATCATGCTGCTCCACAATTTGGACCCTCGATGGGGACTTTTTAATGGTACCAGATTAATATGCAAGAAATTTAACTCAAAGGTGATAGGCAGAAATCATTACAGGTATAAACATTGGAGACCGGGTCTTTATTCCCAAGATAACATTTATACCTACTATGCTACAATTGCCTTTTGACATGAGAAGGAGACAATTTCTTGTCAGGTTAGCTTTTGGTATGTTAAAAAAAGTCCCAAGGACAAACATTGAGTGTATTGGGACTTTATCTAGCCACACAAGTATTCGCACATGGGAAACTGTACATTGTTATGTCACATGTTAAATTATCCGATGCAGCGAAAGTGTGTGTAAAGCATATTGTGGAATACGAAAACAGCACAGAAGGTTCAAACGAAGTCTTCACAACTAATGTTGTCTACAAAATGGCATGTAGAAGAATGTAAATGTAAATGGCAGCCTTCAAATGTTAGAGACTACATTTATACATAACTATGTACAATGAAGTAAGCATTTGAATTGAGAATGTTTGCAAAGATGTGACATGTGCAATCTTTGTTTGCTTCTGGATAGCTTTTATTTACAGTGCCATTATTTTATTCCTTGCTTAGCTCAAGCTATTGATCACACACACACACACACACACACACACATAGAGAGAGAGAGAGAGAGAGTTATATTTGATATCAGGGGTATATTGCATAGGATGGATGTGGCAAGGAGATCGTTTTCGTTTGTTTAGGATGATGGACAAGATATTGAAGGTAATTTTTTAAGACGGTTGCTGTAATATAGGTATTATTATTTTCCAGAACGTGTTTAATATTCATGCTGAATTGTAGACCCTCCATTTTGGGAAGGGCAAGCAACATGATCTCTAAATTATCAGGCTATTAGAGAGCACTGGTATTTTACGGTATATATAGAAACTTCCTTTTTATGTAGCTTTTGCGTTTTATTTGATAAATTTATATTGTTATCGATATATTCTTTTTGCAACATGGAATATCTTTATTTTTTAGAACCGAGATTATTGTTAGGATTGTATGGTTGAGACACTTACAAACAACGAGAGCTTTGGGCTCCTTGGAATTTACAATCTAATATTGCGGAAGATTACGGATCAACTTCATGTAGGTGTAATGTTTGTGGACTATGAAAAGCCTAATAAGGTTAGATTTTTGGTGCATAGGCACTGGACAATACAGAATTTTTCAATTTGCTATTTACAAGCCTATTCAAACGCCGTTTGCCTCAAATATTGATCCACCAAATGAGTTTTGTAAGGTTTTATCCTTATTC
Source organism: Cibotium barometz (assembly GCF_041138505.1). Lineage (NCBI taxonomy): Eukaryota > Viridiplantae > Streptophyta > Polypodiopsida > Cyatheales > Cibotiaceae > Cibotium > Cibotium barometz. Next base: position 55,840,397 of record NC_141059.1, read on the forward strand.
TTCTTTTTCTCCTCGAAATTATATCTCAATAGCTAATGTTTTTATCTTGAATATATTTTGCTAGATGGAGACGAGGAGTATAGGCTTCCAAGGAGGAGTATAGGCTTCCAAGGAGAGATAATCCAGTTGTCCGAAGATTGTTTTAAAGCAGGTGTGTTAAGATTGTCAACATTTTATTGGGTTGGAATGCTAGATGTATATTTATATGCTAAGTTTGGTGCTTCAGGAGCTTCTATATGGATATATATAGCAAGCATGATATGTTTATATAGACTAGTGGCTTGACCCGTCCTTGACGGGCAAGAGTATTCTTATTTATCGATCACAAATCAGTGCAGTAGAGAGAGGTGTTGGTCTAGAGTCCCAAGATCATGGGTTCAAGCCCTCATTGTTGCGAAAGTGATTGTACACACGAGTGTGTTTTTTTTTTCTTACTTTCTAATTCCAAACAATTGGAAAAAAAAAACACTCACGGCGGGTAAGTAGGGATAAGCCTTATATTTGAAGCCCATGATGGGCCCCATGGTCCCTAACTTGCCAATCTATATATAAACACACCATGCTTGTCATATATATACTCCTAAAGCACTTAATCTCATTGAATAAAGCACCAAACTTGGTGTAAATAAATAGCCAACATTTCAACCCAAAATAACGTTGACAATCTCAACACACCTAAACAAAGCTTTAAAACATTCTTTGGACAACTGGATTATCTCTCCCTTGGAAGCCTATACTCCTCGCCTCCATCTGGCAAAAAAACATTAGCTAGTGCAAGATAAACTTTTCGTTGGAAAAAAAGAAGGAAAATAACAAAACCTTACAGAACTCATTTGGTGGATCAATATTTGAGGCGAATGGGGTTTGAACAGGCTTGTAGACAGCAAACCAAAAAATTATGTATTGTCCAGTGCCTATGATTCAAAAATATGAAAAATAAAAATACCTAAATTATAGCAATCTCAAAAATAATTACCTTCAATATCTTGGCCATCACCCATAAACAAATGAAAATGATCTCCTTGCCACCTCCATCCTAAGAAATATACCCCTGATATCAAATATAACACTCACAACACTAATAATCTACATAACACTTTAAGGTCTCCCTCTCTCTCCCTCTCTCTCTCTCTCTATATATATATATATATGTTTAGTATTTTGTGCCAAGCAAGAAAAACTAAAAGCAAGTCAAAAGTAAATGTTTGCTTATCTAAATGTCCAACAATAACAAATAAGAACTCACCAACACCCGTCCGCCATCTCAACAATTAGAACCACCGCTTGAGCAATGATGGGGCACTCTCTTTTGTGGATCTACATGGTATCTTCAGCTAAATGCAAGTAGATTTATACACATGAATTCAATAATACCAAAGAGAGAAGCATCAATGTGAAAGATTGCACAGAAAGACAACATAGATTACACATGTTACATGATTGGGAACATTTTTTTAATTGATACAGATATATCTATGATTGTAGTCTCTAGCGTTTGTAAGCTGCTATATCAATCGTGTTCTCTACCTTTTAGGCATAGATTAAACTTACATCCTAGTTTATGCCATTTGGAAAACCTCCTTGTAGACAACATTGGTTGTGAAGACTTCGCGTGAACCTTCTATGCTACTTTCCTGTTCCATATGATGATTTACACACACTTTCATTGCATTAGATGATCTAACACGTGACATAGCAACGTACAATTGTCCATGTGTGAATACTTGGGTGGCCAAGTAAAGTCCCAATACACTCAATGTTTGTCCTTGGGACTTATTTATTGACATACCAAAGGCTAACCTTATAGGAAATTATCTCCTTTTTATATCAAAAGGCAATTGCAGCATAGTAGGTATGAATGTTATCTTGGGAATAAAGACCCTATCTCCAATGTTGGTACCTATAATGATTTTTTGCTTCTATCACCTTTGACTGAAATTGCTTACATATCAATCTGGTACCATTACAAAGTCCTCGCCTCGAGGATCCAAATTACGGAGTAGCATGATAGGAGCATTAATCTTTAGAATCAAGCGATGAGGAGGGTAACCACCACCCAAGTTCAAACTGTTCAAGTACTCAATTGGGTATAATATTGTGTCATTCTCGGAAGAAGCAATTGAATCAACACTGAGTTTCTCTTTCAAGACCGGGCAATGCACTCAAGGCTAGTTCATTAACCTCATCAACCTCTAGATTTTGTGGTGCAAGTATAGCACGATCTTTAAAGAAGCATCCATATTCTTCCACCCTCTGAAGATCTTTGTATACCCATTCTACCAAACTCAAAATGGAGTTCCCATGGATCAATATTCATGGTGGTCACTGCCTTCATTGTTTGGATGACCTATAGAGCCATCTCCAATTTGTAATGTCCATTTGACAAATTCTTGTTCCGTACAATCATAAGAACTGTGTCTAACCCGCATGTTTTGGGTGAGCTTTAGAACTTTCACATATCTCCAAATATGTGACCGGCATAATGTTGCATCAACAATGTCCTCACGTGATCCCTTTGGCACAACTGGTAAGATTTGCCTGAAGTCACCACCAAAGAGCATAACTTTCCCACCAAACACTGAATCACTCTGCATAATGTCTTTCAATGTCATGTCCAGTGCTACTTCATATGCGTACCGATGCATCATTGGAGCCTCATCCCAAATAATTAACCTTGCAAGCTTCAGCACCTCTGCTAATGGGATATTAGCTTTAATTCCACATGTACTAGAAGCATTGAGCATCAATGGAATTTTAAAACGTGAGTGCACTGTATGACCATTTGAAAGCAACAATGCAGCTATTCCAAATGATACACATGATTCTCTCCACGTAATCGTGACAGCAAGGCATTATAAAGATAGGTTTTGCCTAATCCACCTGGTCCATCAAGGAAAAAAACACCATCGTGGTTTTAAAAAAAAGCCTCAAGGATAGTGTCAAATGCTCTTGATTGACAACTATTTAGACTCCTTTCCATGGAAACGGATAAAACAGCCAACTGGAATAGAATCAAACATCATCTCTTCCATGAGCAAACCATTGTTGACACTGTCAACACTTGATCTATTGGGAACAGGAAACCCTTCAAAATCATGCAACCGCTTTCCATACTGTTGTAAGAGGTCTTGCATTTGCAATAGAGCTTGATTCTTTGCTATAGAATGACAAAGACCAACATCTATACACCCTCTCTGCTGTAAGGTATGGAAAAAATCATCGGAATGCTTGGTGGAGAATTTATTCCAAAGGTGTCCAGGGGATATAGGCTCATAAAAAACCATTATAATTACAAACAATTGACGCAAATGGAATCCTGTTTTCTTAAATGTAGCTTCTTGGAGACACATATACCACTTCTCATCGCTCTCTAGCATTTCTCTGGCTTCACATGCAGCCTTAAAACACAAATACAAATGTCCATCCACCGTTCGTAAATCCTCAAAAAGATTTACAACCTTTTCACACAATAAGTAACATGCGTAAGTAATATTGCTCACCTACACTCGGAGTAACATTATATATACGTCCGATCACATTTTCCTTTTTCCTTTTAGTCCATGAGCACAAAGCTGAATTCCACACCCACTTGTGAGGGAAATCAACATATAGCACGCTACTTGCATCCGTATACAATTGATTAGCTTTGAACCATTCAGTCAAACATGTTCTTTGGTTTCTGTCACAACTAATCACATCACGCAAATCATCCTGATCATTGAATATCACATTGTTCTACATTGGGAGATGGACATGCAACCTTTGTATATCAAGCTTTTCATCATGCAAATCATATTGGTATATGCACCAGCATACCCCTCTGATGCAAACACGTACCGCGCATCCAAATATTGACTAACCTCATCAATAACCCCGTGTGAGTCTTGCAACTCTATAGTAGCTCTATCATGTCCTTTGTATACATACTTATACAAATACTTTACGGCAGTAATAGTAGAGCATACTTCAATGTTAATATGGCCTTTGTACCTCATAGACAGAAAAGGGTTATATGGAACAACCCTTTTCTATCCACCCTTTGATCCTTTACCTGTATGAAACTACCATTGTCAATCCACATGTAAGTTGGATATCCATTGTCATCAACGCTAGTAGTCTCGCAAAAATTCCAAGGGTACTGATGTTTGCACCTCCCATTGACCATGCAAGGACAGTGCATATTTAGTTCCCCACATGGTTGATGGATGTTACAATGACTAATTATGGTGTGCAACCTAGGAAACATCACCTTATCAGGAAGTTCAGTACATACCAACATATCATAGTGTGCAATCTCCATCGGTTTACTTCCACTTTCTAATATCAGTAATATATGTGCATGAGGCAAGCCTCTTTTTTGAAATTCAATAACAGACACAACTCCCAACACCTTTCCAAATATTGCTTTTTTCACCAATAAGTGCATCATGTCCTTGTGTTTCTCATAAAAGACCCGAGCTTGCAAGTCAGGTCAATCTTGGGAAACCTGACCAGGCAGTAAGGCATTGGTTATTTCATCCCACTTAGGATTGTAAGTGAAGGTAATAAACAGGTCAGGTTTACCCATCTTCCTAACAAACAATTGCCATTGAATCTTGGTACAATTGATGCATATATCTAGGCCCCCCAGTATATGAAGATGGTAGAACTACCCTGCGCCCAGCAATGCCCCCAGAGACTCTATTGACCCCATCACTTGAATTAACCATATCTGCAAGACCTTGGTATACTTCAGCATGCAATGCTTTCTGATTATTGCATATCCATACTAATCTAGATTCTTCCATGCTACTATATGCATCAACGATGTATTGTTGCAATAGTCGACCACCGCGTAGAAGGCAGGCATTTGTATCTTCCTTTATTTGTAGCCTATATGCATAATATTGCCGTTGAGTTACGGTCTTTGTCTCCTCATTTGAACCTTGTCTATTCCTACCATTGAGTGGAATTCCAACATGCCAACCATCCTCACCTCGAGGAAATAGAAGAACATATAATAGAGGCATATACGAACGGTGCAAGTTGGATATTTTTTTTATAGCACCTGTGCGTGACACTTTGAATAACTGTATGCCCCACATGTAAATCATCCCCTTGACCCGGCATGATACCTGCTACCTCACTTCCTGTAGGAACTAAGTATTGCCTTGAAGTTGATCGCGATTCAGTGGACGACCATTCTCAAATCTGCATGTGGGCTTGACTGCAGTTCTCTCATTGTACGAAGAGCACAGGCATACGGATTATATCCATACATCACTGTTTGCAACCTCTCAAGTACATTAAGATTTAAATAAGGCATCCCATGAAGTTTATTCTCTAAGTCATGCTCTGTATCATACACATATAGTTAGGCAAATCGAGGAGCTGCATCTCGTGTTTCATCAGGTACTACAGAACCAACACGATGATAGCTGCATCTCGTGTTTCATCAGGTACTACAGAACCAACACGATGATAGGTAGTACCATGGATTCGAAAATTAAATACTCCCCCCCCTAGTGAACTAATTATCCAAGTAAGCACCAAGTGAAACCAATGTCAAGGCATTATTGTAAGAGCGGATATTCTTTCTGTATTCCTTACTTGTATTATTATTACCAAGCAGCAACTCAGCCAATGCAGCTGGTGGGTTTTCCAAACGTAGCAAAGAGACATTCCCACTTCCACAACAATGTTTGCCAACATATTGTCTTAGCTTTCTTGATGCCTCACATTTCCAAATTAGGGCATTACAAAAATGGCACTTATAAGTAAGGGATCCTAAAATGAGTGAAGAGTGCAATCTCCAGAATACACCACCATAGTTGCTGGGTGCTTAACATTCCGAGGAAATGAACACATACCTTATAGAGTGACATTCGGATTTAATATCTTTCACATCACCAATGACACAACAAATAGAATGGAAATTATCATCCACGGGCAGCTCATTTAAATCAAATGAAAAAGAGCCTTGCTCTATATCTCTCTGTGGCTTTGCATTTCGACGTTCATTGATAGGTTCTTGAAGTACCATAGAATTGGCAATTGCTCTGTTTCTTGTGAGTAAGTGGATTCCACCATATATTCCTCTATGTTCCTCTCCATTTTCAACCCTTCCAAATGTCCCAACTTCATTTTCATTAACGCAATTCATTAAATTAGCAACATTTTATTTTCGAATGCAAGCCCTTGTCTTTGAACGGTTACGACGACGAGATACACGTGTTGCATCCAAAACTCAAAGCCGACAAACTTGGTTTAAACTCAAGTATAAAAAGCTCCTAACCATCTTCAAATCTCCTTCAAAACACAAAATAGGGAATACTAACTTCCTTTTAAAACATTCTTAACTTCAAACACCAACATAATATTCTACTTCAACAACCATTATCACACATGTGACCCTGCTCCAAATAGACTCAGCTCAATAAGAATGTAATTCTTAGAGAAGTTTTTAATACATACATGAGTATAACATATACAAACCATTTCCTAGATGAATAAGTGAGCATAGCATATACAATCCATCTCTTACAAAGATAAAGGGTAATAACATATACAATCACAGAGGTAGATAGATACAGAGAGATAGAGAGAGACAGAGAGAGGAAATAGAAGCTAAGACACAATAAAAAAGTGCAAGAGAACAAAATAAAAGAGATGTATTAAATTGGAGAAAATGAAAAATTCATACATGTAGCCAAAAGAGAGAGACAATTCTGCAAGTCGCAATACAATTTGTGCCTTGAGAAAGAACATCATTACTCTCACCAAAACCCTAGGCAACTACCCGGGCTTCTAACATATGACTCATCTTTTTCATAATAGCATTGAGTTGATTAATAGATATCTTAAGACTCAATACCTCCAAGCCTAAAGTATGTACTTGATCTTTTAGAGAATCCACTTGTTCTTTACATTGTCCATTACATCCGTCTTGACATTCCCCAATTTCAACATGCATATTCTCCATGAAAGAAATCATGTCTAGTTGGTTAGCCTCCATCCGACCATTACTGTCAAGGGCGTGGTGGAGATGATGAGACAACTCATCTCTTAGCATATCTCCCCTTTGGCTGCTACCACTTCCACGGATCTCATCCCAAAGGGCTTCTGATGAGTACTCCTTGCAAGCAACCTGATTTTTCTCAGACCGCTATATTTTATAGACGTTTAGAGTTTGGTTGTTCGGATGGAGACCTAGACCTAGCAAGGTGTTTTGCAGCTCGAACATTCATCAACTCTGATGGAGTACAAGCTACTTCTTCATTGGAAGAATCCTTCACAGCCAGTACATCTCTTGAGTGGTTGTTATCATTTTGAATCTCCATTTGCTAAAATTCAAAATTAATATCTTAAGGCTCAACAAAGCTCTCTTCATATCTTTGCCAATATATAACCAACCCTAGAAACCTACCTATACAAATGTAGATTCCTCCTAGTAAACTATCATAGAGATATATATAAGTGTCTCTCTATATTCTATGTATTGAAAAAATCATAATTTTTTAAAACTTTTTTAATAACGTTCTGAAGTTAAAACAACTTTTTTAATAACGTTCTGAAGTTAAAACAACTATTCGCTCTGGAACTCTCTCTACAATCTCAAAGGCAATAGTCTAATAAATGGAATGTTTATAGCTTATGTAGCTAAGCACACCACTATTGTAAATTGTTTAAATGTGGTAACACACTCAATGAATTTAAAAGATAAAATTTAGAGAATGTTTTAATGTGCTCTCTCTCTCTCTCTCTCTCTCTCTCTCTATATATATATATATATATATATATATATATATATATATATATACATACATATATAGCTCTCGCTCTCTATCTAGCCAACCATACAATAGACACACAAATAGATAAAGACAAAATGCCAACAGAGAAACCAACCTCAAGTTGAACAGAGAATTGGATTTGAATCACCAGCTTTGATGCTATCGTCCTTGTGCTTCCTTCTACACAATCACATGAAAAAATAAAAAAAAATAAACTTATGATCTCTCTATTTTTCTAGTCCAAATACACAATAAAACGTAACAATAACTATTTATGCATTACATGGTTGTATGGGACAAAGAGAGAGAAAGACAAACAAATAGAGAGTGTAAGATTCCTCCCCAGCCTCTCAAGATATACAGCATCTTCCCCTTGTAATCAATTCTCTCTTCAGAAATATAAGAGACCTTGTCTCTGCCTGTTTTGGCATAGAGAGAGAAAATATTCTAGAGAGAGAATATTCAGATTTTGAATATTTTTAGATAGAAAAATTTCTCATATTATTAAGATGAATTCCCCTGAAATAGAAATTCAAAAAGAACTTTCCAATGTGCAATTGGAATTAATTGGAAATGGGCATAAAGGACCTTAGCCTAAGGGTCTAGATTTTTAGAAATTCTTGGATTATGGTCTAATTAAGGTTCCTATGAGCCAATAAGATCAATCCATGTGTGGGAAGGAGATAAATCCAATTTTGTAAAAGAAGATACCCAAAAATGAGTAAATGCTCACATAAGGTGAAGAGTTGAATATGTACAAGGTTTATTAATAAGAAACTATGAGTAATTTTAATAATGTGAGATATTTTGGGTATAATGATTCCATTTTGACACATATATAAGGAAGGGAAGTCCCTTCAATTCTCACATAAGATGAAGAGTTGAATATGTACAAGGTTTATTAGTAAGAAACTATGAGCAATATTAAAAATATGAGATATTTTGAGTATAATGATTCCATTTTGACACATATGTAAGGAAGGGGTGGGCCTTCAATGAGGCGCCTACTTCACATGGGCAAATTGAGTTTTTTATCATCAAAAATTGAGATATTTCATCTCTCCTCTCTCCTCATTCAAGTCTAGTTTCAAAAAGTTAGCTTAACTGACCTAAAAATGGTCAAAAATTGACCAAACTGACTTGGAAAATTCTAGAATCAGTTTGATTGGTTAGGAGCTCAATTTTTCCTATAAATAGAAGCCTCTCCCTTGTTAAAAAAATATAGTGTTTAGTGCATTGTTACTCTATTTCACCCAAGCCAAGAACTATGAATTTATTAATAATTCATTAGTTTTGGCATTTCCCTCTTTCAAAGATTGGTTGGCCACTCTTGTTTAAACAAGAGTTGAACCCTCAAACCATCAAGCCCCAAAGGAAAGCTTTCAAAGTCATTAGTAAGTTGGTGATTCTTCTTTTCACTTATTTTATGATTTTTATAACTTTAATGGCTCTTATGTTTTATGTCTCTCTAAAAATGTTATACCTCATTACAAAAAGGTATTTCTCTCTCTTTTCTAACAAAACCAACCATTCTCTATCTTAGGTGAATGGTTAATTGATTAATGTCAAGTTTTTATAATGATTATTTTATCATAAAAGTGTTACTTTTAGCATAATTGAATTTCATGCATAGAGGTATGCATAAAAGATGAATATTTTATTATAAAAGTGTTACTTTTAGCTTAATTGAATTTCATGCATAGAGGTATGCATAAAAGATGAATATTTTATTATAAAAGTGTTACTTTTAGCTTAAGAGGTATGCATAAAAGATGAATATTTTATTATAAAAGTGTTACTTTTAGCATAATTGAATTTTATGCAGAGGTATGCATAAAAGATGAATATTTTATTATAAAAGTATTACTTTTAGCATATTGAATTTCATGCATAGAGGTATGGAAAGAAAATGATTATTTTATTGTAAACCTGTAAAGAAAAAAATGATTATTTTATTATAAAAAAGTTATTTTCATCATATTGAATTTCGTGCATAGAGATGAAAAAAATATATTATTTTATTGTAGAAATGTTACAAAAAAATGATTATTTTATTGTAAAAGTGTTACTTTTATCACATTGAAATTCTTGCATAGAGGTATGCATAAAAGATGATTATTATATTGTAAAAATGTTACTTTTATCTTAATTGGATTTCATGCATAGAGGTATGCATAAAAGATATTTTTATACTAAAAGTGTGATTATCATCATAAATAGATTTTATGCATAAATTAGATGCATAAGAGAAATTCTTTTATTCTAAAAGTGTAATTCCCACTAAATTGAATTTATGCATAGGAAGATGCATAAAAGATTGATTTTTATTTCGAAAGTGTTAGTTTCCTTAAATGGAATTTATGCATAGCTAGATGCGTAAAGAAATCTTATATCAAATATAAGAATTCTCTTGTATTCTATAAATAGATATGGGAAGGGATAGGATGTGATAAGATGAGTTAGGATGTGATAAGAGATATAAGAGATGTGATGAGATGTGATAAGATACTTATGGGATGAGTTAAGATGTGATAAGAGGTGTATGAGATGTGATGAGATATGATAAGATGTATATGAGATGAGTTAGAATGTGATAAGATGAGTTAAGATGTGATAAGATACATATGGGATGAGTTAGGATGTGATAAGATGAGTTAAGATGTGATAAGATGTGTATGGGATGAGGTACGAAGTGTATGTGATGGAATAAGATGTATATAAGATGAGTTAGGATGTGATAAGATGAGTTAGGATGTGATAAGAGTGTATGAGATGTGATAAGGGGTGTATGAGATGTGATAAGATGTGATAAGATGCATATGAGATGAGTTAGGATGTGATAAGATGAGTTAAGATGTGATAAGATGTGTATGGGATGAGATAAGATGTGTATGTGATGAGATAAGATGAATACGGGTTGTAATAGGGCGAGAATGGATGTGATGTAAAAGAATAGATGTGAAGGCGTATGGGGCTATATGAATGGGAATGTGGAAATGGATGTATGAATGAGGATGTGTGGATGTGAATGTGGATGTGGAGGAATGGATGTAGATACGGAATGGATGTATACATGTAGATGTGGATGTATGCATATAGATGTAGATGTATGGATGTGAATGTGCATGTAGATGTGGATGTATGGATGAGGATGCATGAATGTGCATGTAGATGTGGGTGTACGAATGTGGATGTGGATGTATGTATATGGATGTGTATGTAGGGATGTATGCATGTGGATGTGGATGTATGAATGTGGATGTGGATGTGGATGTGGATGTATGAATGTGGATGTGGATGTATGGATGTGAATGTGGATGTGGATGTGGATGTATGGATGTGAATGTGGATGTGTATGTATGGATGTATGCATATAGATGTGGATGTATGAATGTGGATGTGTATGTATGGATGTATGTATGTGGATGTGGATGTGGATGTATGAATGAGGATGTGAAAATGGATGTATACATGGATGAGTATGTAGAATAAGGAACGTGAATGTGTAAGGAAAATAATGTGTCGTCGATATGAGTAAATGGATGAAAATGAATACACATTGAATGGAATGTGGATTAAGTAATGTGGATTGAGGAGGGATAATGTGGATTGAGGAGGGATAATGTGGAAAGACGGGAGTTCGATATAGAAACTGTATTTTGTGACTTTGTAAATGACTGTTTTATGTCAAGAATACTGGGGAAGCATTTTGACCGTGTTATGGATTAAGGTCATGGAGACCTAACTGATAAAGTTGCAACTGCTGACGGAGAGTCAATGGATGACGTCTCGCGTAGCAAGGTCGACCGAGGTCTTGACCAGCCTCGATTCGATTAAAATGGTGAGCTTCCGGTACGGTGGATGAGGGACCAAGGAAGCGGCCTATGAGTGAAGCGCTAGGTCACCTGCGAAGGATCCTAGAGGGTGCTGACCATACGGTGCTCGGGCTCTGGGTCGCCAAGGATACCCACACGTGCGTCGAGGAAGATATTGGAACAAGGAATAAGAGTTGTTTTCTGAAACCGGGCATGGATCTGGTTGATTGACCTTGCTGGTCCTCAACGGATGAGTCCATGGCTCTTTTATATGGATCTGTGGGTTGATCTTGCTGATCTTTCACAGAGATTCCATTCTGTTATATGAATATATTGCCGGTTACTATGAGCTAGGAACTATGGAAAAGGCCCCTGAGTGAACAGGTGGTGAGCGTTCTGGTTGCCAATGATGCCATAAGTACACCGATGAATAAATGACTGGAAATAAGGATTCAACCAGAGACTTTGAGGATTGTCATCAGTGACATAATGGTTTCATTAAAGGATTGTTTTAAAGTTGATGCTGACAAAAAGGCAATTTCATATTGGGTGTGTAAGTGGTGTGACTAGTTTTATGTTTGCATTAACTTTCGGCTAGGGGGCCTGGGAACTCTTTTCCTTGGTACCCGGGACAAAACCTAACCAAATTCCTAATTGGATCCCATCACTACAATGGTTGGGAGGTTGGCTAACCCATGGGACTGGATGGGGTTAGGCTGGACTGATGGATCCGTAAATCGAGACTCAAATTCTGTTATTACAATAGATGAAGTAAATCCCGGATAGTAATTGTTCTATGGATAGGACTCAACGACTGTGCCTCTTGATGGGGAAAAAAGCATTGATCCCAATGATCCAAGTGCAAGTTTCTTCCTTGAATCTGACCGAGTACCTTTATAGGTACAGTCGGATCAGTTTGTTCAGTAATGGTCTTGACTACGTTAGAGTAAAGAGTTATCCTGGTGGAATCGCCCGTGCTTTCCGGGTAAAGGAAGTTTTTTTGGGTTCGGTTTTGGATAAATCGACGGATTAGTCTCTTGTCCAGATATCCGTGGGCAAGGCCCCGAGTGTGGGACCCTGGCCCGCGCAAGATGTGCTACTTCCGCTGCTAGCACCCAAAATCTGTTGCATGGTGGGGACGGGGATCTCACAGTTGGTATCAGAGCGAATTGGCTAATAAAGATCAATTGAGAAGCCAAATATGTCAAAAATTTATCAAGAAGCACAAAAAGGTTGTAATTGTGTGATATAATTCATACAATTTGATATTCAAACTGAAAATTCGTAATTTAGTAATTGGGTCTTCAGATGGAAGTACCGCAATTGTATGGAACCCTGACTTGCTTGAGGCCTAGACATGATGGTATTTACCTTATAGTTCTAAGTATCATGACTAACCGTATATACCGAGGGTATAACTTCAGCTCTTTACCGGCAGTATATACGAGTAAATCTAAGACTTGAAATTATAAGCATTCATGCTATCCACATGATGAATTCGAATGTGGTTGATATGATTTTTAAATTCTGTTTGAAAACTGATGAGTTGATTTGGATTCTAAATTGAAAAATGAGGACCCCTCAAAATTGGTTGAAATATAATAAGCTGAGCGAATCCACAATGAGGATGAATGGGACGAGTCCCTGTGTTGATATTCATAACTAGAATGATGATAATGATTTCAGCAAATCACTATGAGATTAGTGGATTGTGCTGTCAAATTGCTACTGTTAATACTTGACTCGGTAGATCAAGTTAAAGGATGACAAATTGAGAACTTGTTAACTGAAATTCTCGTGGAGGAATGTTCCGAAGGAAATTTTTCGGTCTAATGGATCATTATTGTGTTAAAGATATGAATGATATGATCTGAATGAATTGTTATTTAATGATGAGTTCTATATAAGGGATATTTATCCCCGTATTCTGTTGGGTTGACCAAAATATAAGGAACCCCAGAATAAATTGGATCTTAAGAAAAAGAGTTGTTCTCTACTTGCGAGATGAGGACATCTCGCACTTTTTTTAAGTGGGGCAGAATGTAATATTCCTTCCCCAGCCTTCGAGGTATACAGGAGTAAGAACCTCCCTTTCTGATCTTATAATTATTCCCTCTCTAAAATAAAAGAAAGATTCTGTTTAAAAAAGGAAAACCCTTTTCCCAGAATACTTCTCAGGAGCCCCACCTGTTTTAAGGATTCAGAACGATGAGTTCAGAAGTGAGAACCGACGTTTTGGATGCCAAGGTTTTGGTCATCAATTAAAAGACTACCCGACTCCTGCCATGACAAGGTCACAGGGAAGTCAAGAACCCAAATTCAGAGACCAATTCCTTCATAGTCTCGGACAAGATTGCTTAACTCCATTGACTCGGTCCGACCCATTGATTAGGGTCGAGATGTCCAGACAAATGCTTGACGACATAGAGCAGCAGATGCAGGCATTTCATAAAGATATAAAAGCTGCCCAGGATCGACAGAAACAGTATACAGATAAGAAGAGGACAGTCAGAGAATTCAAAGAAGCAGATATGGTCTTCATTCGAATACGGCCCAAAAGAAGTTCTTTATCTCTTGGGGAGTATAAGTAGTTATCCCCCAGATATTGTGGACCATATCTGAATTCAAAGAAAGTAGGTGACTTAGCCTACGAACTTCTTTTACCTCCTCATCTCAAGTTCATAATGTATTTCATGCAAGCCTTCTATAGAAATATGTGCCAAACCCAAATCATGAAAAGACGGTAAAACTTTAGTGGCAAGATACCCGTTGGCTTCTAGGTTACGCTAGTTTCTTCTTTTATATAAATCGTAACTCTTACTTGTCACTCGCAGTAATCTTACTTCCATCGATCTCCTTTCTTTCTTAATCTCTTTCATGGTGGCTTGGCAGCAAGACTTAGTTTTATCCATGATGATTTCTCACCTTCAAGACGCAAGTGAGTCTGTGAAGAAGGAATTCATAGAACTGTATGAGCGCTCACTTTTCCCTCACTTGGGAACTTCTGTAGCTCAGACCAAATGGCGGACCTGTCGAGACATAACTAGGGTAACACCGTGGGGTCGGCAGCACTATCGTAACAATGTCCACTTGGCCATGGTTATTGAAGCTTTGGGTTTGGGTCCCCGATACTACTGCGTGATGAGATCAAGGCATGGTGGATTTTCTGAACGGGTCTTCTTACTAGCGTGCTTTCTTCCTCACCAGAAGATATGCCTTTATCCCGTTTTCGGCTTGCCTCTTAGAGGTCCTTTTGTTAGATCACCTCATACCACTGAGGTAGGTGCTGCAATAACTAGCCGAATTATTCCCATAGATGAGTTACCTTATACGTGTGCAGCTTGTGAGTGCTGCTTTTGTGACCATATGATGGACGGGCTTATGGAATTGTAAAGAGTTCTTCTATCTTTACTGTATATGTTCCAAGAATGAATAAAGTTGAAATCTTGTTCTTGTCTTGAGTCTTGCTCTCTTTGGGACTTTTCTTAGTGGTAGATCTTAATTAAATTTTCTCACAGTCTCATATTCGTGCATCTTGCGAAATTACCCCAGTTTGTCGAGATGAGGGCATCTCGCATTTTTCAAGCGGGAGAGAATGTAAGATTCCTCCCCAGCCTCTCAAGATATACAGCATCTTCCCCTTGTAATCAATTCCCTCTTCAGAAATATAAGAGACCTTGTCTCTGCCTGTTTTGGCATAGAGAGAGAAAATATTCTAGAGAGAGAATATTCAGATTTTGAATATTTTTAGATAGAAAAATTTCTCATATTATTAAGATGAATTCCCCTGAAATAGAAATTCAAAAAGAACTTTCCAATGTGCAATTGGAATTAATTGAAAATGGGTATAAAGGACCTGAGCCTAAGGGCCTAGATTTTCAGAAATTCTTAGATTATGGTCTAATTAAGGTTCCTATGAGCCAATAAGATCAATCCATGTGTGGGGAGGAGATAAATCCAATTTTGTAAAAGAAGATACCCAAAAATGAGTAAATGCTCACATAAGGTGAAGAGTTGAATATGTACAAGGTTTATTAATAAGAAACTATGAGTAATTTTAATAATGTGAGATATTTTGGGTATAATGATTCCATTTTGACACATATGTAAGGAAGGGGAGTCCCTTCAATTCTCACATAAGATGAAGCGTTGAATATGTACAAGGTTTATTAGTAAGAAACTATGAGCAATATTAAAAATATGAGATATTTTGAGTATAATGATTCCATTTTTGACACATATGTAAGGAAGGGGTGGGCCTTCAATGAGGCGCCTACTTCACATGGGCAAATTGAGTTTTTTATCATTAAAAATTGAGATATTTCATCTCTCCTCTCTCCTCATTCAAGTCTAGTTCCAAAAAGTTAGCTTAACTGACCTAAAAATGGTCAAAAATTGACCAAACTGACTTGGAAAATTCTAGAATCAGTTTGATTGGTTAGGAGCTCAATTTTTCCTATAAATAGGAGCCTCTCCCTTGTTAAAAAAATATAGTGTTTAGTGCATTGTTACTCTATTTCACCCAAGCCAAGAACTATGAATTTATTAATAATTCATTAGTTTTGGCATTTCCCTCTTTCAAAGATTGGTTGGCCACTCTTGTTCAAACAAGAGTTGAACCCTCAAACCATCAAGCCAAAGGAAAGCTTTCAAAGTCATTAGTAAGTTGGTGATTCTTCTTTTCACTTATTTTATGATTTTTATGACTTTAATGGCTCTTATGTTTTATGTCTCTCTAAAAATGTTATACCTCATTACAAAAAGGTATTTCCCTCTCTTTTCTAACAAAACCAACCATTCTCTATCCTAGGTGAATGGTTAATTGATTAATGTCAAGTTTTTATAATGATTATTTTATCATAAAAGTGTTACTTTTAGCATAATTGAATTTCATGCATAGAGGTATGCATAAAAGATGAATATTTTATTATAAAAGTGTTACTTTTAGCTTAATTGAATTTCATGCATAGAGGTATGCATAAAAGATGAATATTTTATTATAAAAGTGTTACTTTTAGCTTAAGAGGTATGCATAAAAGATGAATATTTTATTATAAAAGTGTTACTTTTAGCATAATTGAATTTTATGCATAGAGGTATGCATAAAAGATGAATATTTTATTATAAAAGTATTACTTTTAGCATATTGAATTCATACATAGAGGTATGGAAAAAAATAATTATTTTATTGTAAAACTGTAAAGAAAAAAAATTGATTATTTTATTATAAAAATATTATTTTCATCATATTGAATTTCGTGCATAGAGATGAAAAAAATATATTATTTTATTGTAGAAATGTTACCAAAAAATAATTATTTTATTATAAAAGTGTTACTTTTATCACATTGAAATTCTTGCATAGAGGTATGCATAAAAGATGATTATTATATTGTAAAAATGTTACTTTTATCTTAATTGGATTTCATGCATAGAGGTATGCATAAAAGATATTTTTATACTAAAAGTGTGATTATCATCATAAATGGATTTTATGCATAAATTAGATGCATAAGAGAAATTCTTTTATTCTAAAAGTGTAATTCCTACTAAATTGAATTTATGCATAGGAAGATGCATAAAAGATTGATTTTTATTTCGAAAGTGTTAGTTTCCTTAAATGGAATTTATGCATAGTTAGATACGTAAAGAAATCTTATATCAAATATAAGAATTCTCTTGTATTCTATAAATAGATATGGGAAGGGATAGGATGTGATAAGATGAGTTAGGATGTGATAAGAGATGTAAGAGATGTGATGAGATGTGATAAGATACTTATGGGATGAGTTAGGATGTGATAAGAGGTGTATGAGATGTGATGAGTTAGGATGTGATAAGAGGTGTATGAGATGTGATGAGATATGATAAGATGTATATGAGATGAGTTAGAATGTGATAAGATGAGTTAAGATGTGATAAGATACATATGGGATGAGTTAGGATGTGATAAGATGAGTTAAGATGTGATAAGATGTGTATGGGATGAGGTAAGAAGTGTATGTGATGGGATAAGATGAGTTAGGATGTGATAAGAGTGTATGAGATGTGATAAGGGGTGTATGAGATGTGATAAGATGTGATAAGATGCATATGAGATGAGTTAGGATGTGATAAGATAAGTTAGGATGTGATAAGATGAGTTAAGATGTGATAAGATGTGTATGGGATGAGATAAGAAGTGTATGTGATGAGATAAGATGAATACGGGTTGTGATAGGGCGAGAATGGATGTGATGTAAAAGAATAGATGTGAAGGCATATGGGGCTATATGAATGGGAATGTGGAAATGGATATATGAATGAGGATGTGTGGATGTGAATGTGGATGTGGAGGAATGGATGTAGATACGGATGTGGATGTATACATGTAGATGTGGATGTATGCATATAGATGTAGATGTATGGATGTGAATGTGCATGTAGATGTGGATGTATGGATGAGGATGCATGAATGTGCATGTAGATGTGGATGTACGAATGTGGATGTGGATGTATGCATATGGATGTGTATGTAGGGATGTATGCATGTGGATGTGGATGTGGATGTATGGATGTGAATGTGGATGTGGATGTGGATGTATGGATGTGAATGTGGATGTGTATGTATGGATGTATGCATATAGATGTGGATGTATGAATGTGGATGTGTATGTATGGATGTATGTATGTGGATGTGGATGTATGAATGAGGATGTGAAAATGGATGTATACATGGATGAGTATGTAGAATAAGGAACGTGAATGTGTAAGGGAAATAATGTGTCGTCGATATGAGTAAATGGATGAAAATGAATACACATTGAATGGAATGTGGATTGAGTAATGTGGATTGAGGAGGGATAATGTGGAAAGACGGGAGTTCGATATAGAAACTGTATTTTGTGACTGTTTGTAAATGACTGTTTTATGTCAAGAATGCTGGGGAAGCATTTTGACCATCTTATGGATTAAGGTCATGGAGACCTAACTGATAAAGTTGCAACTGCTGACGGAGAGTCAATGGATGACGTCTCGCGTAGCAAGGTCGACCGAGGTCTTGACTAGCCTCGGTTCGATTAAAATGGTGAGCTTCCAGTACGGTGGATGAGGGACCAAGGAAGCGGCCTATGAGTGAAGCGCTAGGTCACCTGCGAAGGATCCTAGAGGGTGCTGACCATACGGTGCTCGGGCTCTGGGTCGCCAAGGATACCCACACGTGCGTCAAGGAAGATATTGGAACAAGGAATAAGAGTTGTTTTCTGAAACCGGGCATGGATCTGGTTAATTGACCTTGCTGGTCCTCAACGGATGAGTCCATGGCTCTTTTATATGGATCTGTGGGTTGATCTTGCTGATCTTCCACAGAGATTCCATTCTGTTATATGAATATATTGCCGGTTACTATGAGCTAGGAACTATGGAAAAGGCCCCTGAGTGAACAGGTGGTGAGCGTTCTGGTTGCCAATGATGCCATAAGTACACCGATGAATGAATGACTGGAAATAAGGATTCAACCAGAGACTTTGAGGATTGTCATCAGTGACATAATGGTTTCATTAAAGGATTGTTTTAAAGTTAGCTGATGCTGACAAAAAGGCAATTTCATATTGGGTGTGTAAGTGGTGTGACTAGTTTTATGTTTGCATGAACTTCCGGCTAGGGGGCCTGGGAACTCTTTTCCCTGGTACCCGGGACAAAACCTAACCAGATTCCTAATTGGATCCCCTCTCTCTCTCACACACACACACTCTCTCTCTCTCTCTCTCTCACACACACACACACACATGATACTTTCACTCTCTCTCTCTCTCTTTCTCACATACACACACACACACATGATACTTTCTCTCTCTCTCTCTCTCTCTCTCTCTCTCTCTCTCACACACACACACACACACACACTCCAATCACACACACAAACTTTAATAAGCTCCCATATATTGATAAACTTCCACAATATGGCATTTAAAAAAACTTTAATATTCTTTACTCTCTCTCTCTCTCTCTCTCTCACACACACACACACACACAATAATACTTTCACTCTCTCTCTATTTCTCACACACACACACATGATACTTTCACTCTCTCTCTCTCTCTCTCTCTCTCTCTCTCTCTCTCTCACACACACACACACACACACACACCCCAATCACAAACACACAAACTTTGATAAGCTCCCATATATTCATTTAAAAAAACTTTAATACTCTTTACTCTCTCTCTCTCTCTCTCTCTCTCTAACACACACACACACACACACAAAATAATATGGCATTTTTAAAAAACACTTTAAAAAACTTAATAATTCAAACTATTCAAAAAAAATTTATAAGCTCCCATATTTTGATAAACATCCATAATTAAAAAAAACATTTTAATAAACTTTAAAAAACCTCTCCCTCTCTCTCTTTCTCTCTCTCTCTCTCTCTCTCTCTCTCTCTCGCACACACACACTCACAC